>NW_028261389.1:82478000-82644127 GCF_051295495.1 Thamnophis sirtalis
ATCAGTAATCAACCCCAGAGTTTCTGTAACTCACCAATGGAACTCATGAATGTGACTTAATTCTGTAGCTACCTTTAAAGCTAAAGTGCTTCTTTTAAGGGAAGTCCAGAGTAATTTTCTACTTAACGGTAGCAATGCAACCAAGATATGTAGAGTACAGTGAGTGAGATGGATGGTTTGGAAGTGTAATAAATAAACAAATATCGAGATGGCAGCCCCAGCAGTCCATTCAAAGCACGGCCTCCTCCTGGCTGGCTTTGCTTTTACTACACCCTTCCAGGTTGCAAGAGGTGGTGTTCTGCTACCACAGTTACAACTGATAGGAAAGGAAACAAAGTTTGCGATAATAGGATGTATTATTTTGGGGAGGTAGGTTCCAAATAAGCAAGTGCCTTCTCAGCAATGAAAAATCTGGCCAAGGCTGTTGATTGTCTTTTCCCGCAACGATATTAGACCGTTAATGATTTGGCCATTGCTTCAAATTGGCTAAAAAGACAACTGGGCGATATTCCATGACCATAAAATTAGAAGCCGGCTGCTATCTAGAGAAAACACAGTTGTCACTTCATAATCGACTCTTCCCGTAGTTGAATATTGAAAATATTTGCATTTCAAAGGGAGGAAGGCCGAGTGGTGAGATGCAATCTTGGTCCAGAGAGAAGGTGGGCCAACATAAACCCACCCACCCTTTGGGTCAACAAAGCCAGCCTTTGCGTTGCTAGGAGGGTCTCATTTCCACCACTTTCCCCCTATCTAGGGAGCGTGAGTGTTTGGTGTGATTGATCTTCCATTTCAGCCACCCTTTCTATCTTCCTCCTTCCTCCTTCCTCCTCCTCCTCCTCCCCCTGACATCAGTGACAACTGTTAAAACAGGATAGATGGGAAACTTCTGGGGAAAATATGAAAGCGGCAGAAAAAGATAATTGTGATCCAGCTACTCAATTTGTTTCAATAGATTAGCCCCTACAGCAAATGCCCTGATGTGGGAAGTGACTTTTCAGCTGCAGTTAAAAAATTCCTTCCCAGGGCCTGTTGATTGTACAGCCTCCCTTGTTTCTTTCTATGGCTTCACTCTCCAAAGGGAAAGAAAAACAAAGTAAGAACTACAGCAAAGGACAAAACAATGTTAAACACGGAAAAATTCCTCCAAACACCCCCTCAGATTGATAGGCAAAATCAATTAAACCTTGACCGGACAGAACCCTGTTTATTGGTCTTTCCATTTAATTCATAAATATCATCTTATTCCAACACATTTCTTCAAAGACATGTAAGTCCCATTTTCTTGCTGACAATGCAGAACCATAATAATTTCTGCTATGTTCCTGGCTTGATATGTCTAAAATCTTTCCTAAGTTGATAAGTTACATATTTTGATACATAAACACTATGTAAACACTGCATTAAGCTTTATTTTTCTTGCAAAAATCATATTAACAATCACGTCAGTATTTCACCAAGAGAGGGCAACCATAGAACAAATTCAAATCATATGTATAATCGTACCTCAAATATGTTATATTTCCAACATCAAAAGTCTGACACTGTTTGAGACATCCCATAAACATGAGGCTGTGAGAGACATATGATTGCAAGAAACATATTTAAATGTAGTTAAAACACAAGTGAGCATCGATTTGTCATAACAGATGTTCCAGCTCTGCATTTCAAAATTCATGCAAATTGCCAACATTTATCAAGCCAAAGATTGGCAAGGAAACAAGGCTACACGAATCTATCACAGAACACATATTGAATGAAACTGGAAGAAGATGGGTTTGATTTAAAAGTGGCTAAAGAAACTTCAATAACTTGTATTATGCTGGTGGTTTTTTCCCTGTTAGCTGAGAACATGAATGTCAGAGAGCTTAGTGTGAAATGGGACTAAAATTGAACTGGGAGAAGATTAAATCAATGTCAAAAATAATAATGAAGATGTAATGTCATTCTTCTCTGATCAATCACCAGAATAAACCAGAACAAAAAACTAATAATTGTCTCTCAGAATTTGACTAAATAGATTTTATTTTTGACAAAAAGAAAAAGCAGACTTTTGAATAATAATATGGTTAAACGTTTTAGAAATACGTCTTCCAGGCCACTTTTATTATGATTATCATGAGAGTGTTATCAAATTGTCAGTTGTAATTTCTATCTGTAATTCATTTCATAACCTAAATTTAAATCTGTTACAGTGCATACAATTATTCACATGACCCCTGAATGAAAAACAAATCTCTAATATAATATGTCCAGAGTCCACTAAAATACATATTTTACGGCATAAGCCAGCTCTGTATTATTCAGAAGGGAACCATTTATATGTTCTTGGGGAAAAAATCTATAAGCTTGTTTAAAATTGAATTCTATAGAGTAATTTTAACTTGTCAAAGAAGACGTTGTAATTATGTCTGCTGGAACATGCATCTCGGAGGATACAATGCAGTCAATTTTTCATAGCTGGTTTTATACTTCAACCATACTATTTATTAGTGGAAAGTTATTATTTCTTTTTGAAAAGGGGAATGGAAAGGACGGCTCTTTCTCCGAGAGAGAGCTCAATTTAAGGTTTAAATCAGAGGACAAAAGGCGGATTGTCATTGCCGTTCCCATTGGATGACTTGATGTATAAAACTTAGGATGGTCATACAGCAAATGCATGTATAAGTCCACAATTTGTTCAACTTCCAAATTTAAAGCAAAATAACTCCCTTGGCAAGACCTGAATTTAGGTTTCTTCACTCCTGCGCCAAGTTGGCTCTTGTACAAAATATTATAAAAGCTGTTAAATATATTGCATTAAAAACAAATTATTTTTGCTACAGAACTGTAGCAGCACCAAAGCCACGTGGGGCAAGTAGGTGTCAGAAGTGACAAGTGTGTTTGCAGCCAAGTGGACCTGGTGACTCACAAGGCATCCGGACCCCCCCCCCCACACCTTCTCTTGAGAGCCCCTTACCCCACCCCACCCCACCCCGTGGACAGGCTTGTAAGTCACGGGAGGGCGTAATTGTAGCCACTTTGTCCAAAGAGCTGAGTAATCCACCAAGTCAGATTTATGGGTTTTTAGCATTGCAGGTTATTAAAGCAATTGCATTGGCACTTCCCTTATGTTGATAGTTGTAGCTCATGTATTGCCCTGTGTGGGAGACAGACACGTGTTGCTATATCTGGATGATTTGCTGTTAGTTGGAATGACACCATGCTAGGCGAGGTCTTCTGATGATGAACAGCATTTTGATGCATGCTACAGTTATCAAGAGCCAGATTAATCATCTTTAAAAGAGTTACTAGTTTAGTTGATTAGGAGAATGGTTGTCCTGGGCTTTAGTAAAGATCTCTGCTTAATAATCAAGTGAAATAATAATGGCTAGGTGATAGTATGTTAAATGGACTCCCTTTGGCCCCCAAC
Source organism: Thamnophis sirtalis (assembly GCF_051295495.1). Lineage (NCBI taxonomy): Eukaryota > Metazoa > Chordata > Lepidosauria > Squamata > Natricidae > Thamnophis > Thamnophis sirtalis. The sequence continues at coordinate 82,481,413 of NW_028261389.1, forward strand.
ATACTTGATCATGGCTTCTCACAACCGGGAAGGAGAATGCAGAGTGGAGTGTACTTCAGGGCTCTGTTGTGGGTCCTGTGAAGGTCAACATTTTTATCAGTGACCTAGGTAAGATAGTTGAAATGGTCAAGACTTCAGATGACACAATTCTGGGAGCTAACATTTTAGAAGACAAAGTATTCAGACAAGAACAAGGCAAGCTTGAGTAGTAGCCTGATAGGACGGAATCTACAAGGAGAAATGTAAAGCTAGGCAGGCGGAGAGGATACAGGTGAGATGTGAGAATCGGATGGGGCAGAGCTGGCTGATTAGAAGGATGCGTGAAAAGGACATTCTTGGGGTTCTTCTAGCAAGACCAATGTGCCAGCAAAGGGCCCTGGCAGCTAAAGAAGCCAATGTTTATGTTGTTGTACATTAAGATGACCATCGGGACCATAAATCCTGGGAAATAATTTTCTGTTACCTTGAATTGAGGTTGAATATTGTTCTGAGCAATACAGTTCAAAAGAGACAATAATACATTGGAGCAAGTTCAGAAAAGGGCTCTCAAGAAGATGAGGGTTTCAAAATTAAGACCCATGAGGAACAGTTGAACAATTTAGGTGTGTTAAGCTGATATAAGCCATGACTGAGGGGAAAGTAACAGTGTTCAGCTACCTGAAGGCTTCACGCATGAAAGAGGACATGGGATATTTCACTGGCGTGGTTGAAAATTTTGGTTGAAAGTTCTACCTAAAGTGATGCTTGCAGGCAGATATGACAATTCACCATGACCAACTTATCTATTGTAACTCTTGTATTTCTGGATTGACTTTCTTTATTATTATTGACCACATTGAAATTAATTCAACTTTTATATTTGTTGAATTGTCCCGCGTAGAGTTATCTGTGACAAGTTGGCCATGCGAGTTGTCCTAGATCCATAACACCAACCTTTCTACCCTGTCCCTTTTTCAGGGAAACCCAAGTGATCAGACAAGGAGCCTGTATTTTATTTCCTCATCCATCCAAAACCTGGGCCACATAGGGCAACATTTGCACCATCAGCCATCCTGCATTTCTAAAATCAGTTAGCATGACTTAATCTAACACTGGTGGATTTTAAAGATACATTTACGGTCATTTGGAAGTTTCTTCCTTTTGAGAGAGTTGATTGGAATAAAACTTCTGTAGTCTATTTGACTGTAGCAAATGAAACTGAACTAATGGTTGCAAGAAATCTAAAGGGCGAAAGAGGAACAGGATGATATTAATGTTTAGAATCACAGTTGAAAATCATTGCAATTTTGGAGGATTAACTGAAAAATAGTCTGTAAAAATAATTAGACTTGATAAATTCTTGTCCAAATGTAGTTTGAAAAATACAGTACAAGATTAATAAGTCAGGCGTAGAGATGGTTGCGTATCTTATTGCTTGCATCTGCTGTCTATTTAATAACTTGCACGTAAAAAACAGACATTCATTACAGCCTAGCATTTATTTTTCCAGAGATTTTTCCTGTGTGGAAGCAGAAAGCAATGGAGGTGATAGATTATACATGACAAGCCTGCATGTTGTTACACAAAGAGATTCCAATCCTCAGCCTCCTCTGAGAATTGTTCAATATTCTTGACGGTATCTTATGTCTAGGATGCCTGGGATACGGCATTTTTGACGTCCTTAGTAATCAGTCAAGTCTAGCCTGACCCTCTCGCGGTAATTGATGGCTCCACTTCTGCGGGATCACCTTGGGCATTCGTGCGCAAGGAGAATGAGATCCTCTATTTGGTGCCGATCTCCTCAATGTAAGCACTTCGTTCTGAGAAATGTGATGACGACTCAGAAGTATTCCAAGCCCATCAAATATTTTGATTGCACCAGTTGGTGAGTTATCCCGCATGCTCGGTCAGGGGCCCCATTCATCAGCTCTGCTTGCCAAGTCCTCCCTCCGCTTCCCATAGCTCCTTCTTCTCCCCAAGCACCTCCCCCTCCCCAAAACTGGCCAGGACCCAAAGAACGACGCATCTAACTCCGCGTCCCAAAAGAGTATTGAGCGGATTAAAGTGTGCACTCTGGAATCAAGATGTAAGACATTTATGGGCCTAAAAGGAGCCAAAATGTTATGAAAAGATCTACTAGAAGCAATTCATTCCAAAACCTCCTATCTAAAAGTGCAGGTCCCTTAATGATTCATCCGAGAGCCGGAAAAAATATTTTCTTGTTTTCTATCGTTTGAGTGGAGGTTTTTTTGGCACCAACGTCAGAGTTCAGTTATTAATGCAATGCTTTTACTTGCCCTGCCAGAGAGAGAGAGATGGTCTTGGCTGAGGGGTAGCAACTCTCATTGTTCCCACCCAATTTCAATGGCAAGTGGGGATAAGCCACCTTTCCTACTTAAGGCATCCTGTCTCTTAGTCAAGTAATCCCGTTCAGTTTACTATCCTAGGAGCAATTGGCTAAGCTACAAAAACTCTTTCCTCAATTTCACTACAAAATTAAATCCATGTGTGCGCGGTGGTGAGGCTTCAAGCCTTGAGACAAGGCTGAACATGCCTAGAAACTATACTCTTGTAGTCCAGGAAATAGGTGGCATTAAAAAATAGGTAAGGTCTTCTGAGTGAGGTGGAAGGATAGTTCAGAATTTCATAGAACTGTAATATAGAAATAACGGAAAGGATCATCCTAAGGACCTGGGAATCCAGTCCAGGAAGACATTACTACAGCTGGCCCTGTGGTCCCTCTTTAAATCCCACTATCAACTCTCAAGGCAGTTCCACTCTGCCCAGATAAACTGAAACCCTTGTCATTTAACTCCACTCTTCCTTCTTCCATCTTCTGGGAAAACACCACGTTGTTTCAACATAACTCAGTCCAGCACTTTACTTGAAGAGAGTGATCAGGCCATGCAATCTTCGCCTGGATCTAATATCATAGGTGTACCTGACCCATAAAGAATTCAAAGGAACATTGATTTTTTTCTTAATTTTGACTAGAACTTCATCTGATATTTCAGCTGCATCACCCTGTTAAATATAGTTGGTAAATATAAAACTTTAAAAATAAAGTTGCTATTAACTGAATAAAGTTGGATGTTGACTATGTATGACACAATTTGTTGGAATAAATAAATAAATCCAGCAAGGTTTTACTTAAGGACTAGATGGGTTCATAAATCTGGACTCAATTCAAGGTGCTGGGTGCCGCCCTTAAAGCCCTCCATGGGTCAGACCCACAATATTCATTTCTTGATCTTATGTAGGTGATATATAAAGCTGTATGGTTTCTTTTGCATTGTTTTTATTCTGACATTAGTTTGCTTAGAATAAGTTCTGATTGGAGTAGCCTCATTGAGGGAGGGAAGGAGGGAGGGGGAGGGGAAGGGGAAGGCATAAGCTTCATCCAGAAGAAGAAGAAGAAATACCTTGAAAATGGGAACCATTGAGGGCAATGGTAGCAGGCATAGAATATTAAGAATGGGAGCAGGGCTACAACTCAAGAGTTTATCAGGGATAAAAGATTGTCTTATCTCTTCATCATTAAGTGACGTAGTTTCAACTAATTTGTAGAATACCGAGTTGAGGAAAGTTGAGTTAGATAAACCAACAGGATGATATAACATAAGGCAAGTTTGTACCTTTGTAGCTCTCTGTTCCTCTAATATTTTTTACTAACAAACTTACCAACCTTTTCTTTCCCATCCCTCCCTTCAAGCCGTCAAAAGCTCAGATGCAGCTGCTCAAATCAGCATCTACTGTATATATCAAGCTTAAAAAGTGACACCTTGTGCATCGTGACATTATCGTCCAAATTGTGCAGTGATGTATTTGTGTCATGACTTCTGATAAAGTTGTCAAGTACAAAAATTCTACCATTTTGGTGATGACATCATCACATTTTTTCCTTGCTTCCCCCATCTCATTTTTATTCTTTTCCATACAGAGAGAAAAAGCAGAAACAATGCGTACAAGAAAGCTTTTAGTAACTCATTCCAACTTGTTTTTCTAGGAAATATTCAAAAACTCAATCTATTATCCGTGGCCTGAAATAGACAAGTCCCAGGAGTGTCCTGTGATTTTACTAAATGTGTAAATGAGTCTTAAGAAAGAAAAGAGAATAGTATATTTTAAGGTCCTTAAAAAAAGAACTAGAAGGAGAATGAATAACATTGCAGATCCTTTGCCCCTAACCACATAGATAAATACAATTATGCTGTAATTCAGCAAAGCACTTGATTTATCTATTGAAGTTGATTCCAATCCGCAAAATCATTGTACCAAAATAGTTTTGCTAGTCTTTGAGATTTTAAAAGAGGTTTTGTTGGTTTGGTTTCTTTTCATCCTGTAATCTTTAATCTGAAACTTTCCTTTTGACGGGTGTATTTTACGTTCCCCCTCATGTTCCTCCCTTGGCTCTTTAAGGTGCACCAGAACCTTTGGTGGGTTCTTCCCATTCAAGAGTCTTTCATCTGCCCCTCTCAGTTTGACCCATGGATTCTTTGTGGGCTTTTCCCTCTTTTTTCCTTGGCTGTTTACTTCATAAGCATCTCTAGACAGTCTTTCCTTTCACAAGCCTTTGCCTCTGAAGGGCCTGAAAAATGATTCTCTCTCTGTGCGTGTGTGTGTGTGTGTGTGTCTTACTGATGACAGGGATAAACTGAATTCCTGGCAATAAATGTCATCTCAAATACGGTAATCCCAAATTTACCTACAGCCCACTGATTCTTCTTTTGTTTTGGGGTGTTTGTGCTTGTATAATCCAGAGGAGACGTTTTTGGAAGACTCACCTGCGTGTCTGATATTTCTTTCCCTTTGCTTCAAAGCAGAGAGTTCAGAGGTGCCAAAATGTTCTTGGGCCCCGTGGATGAACTAGAATGCCCTTCGGAAGCCCTCACAGATGCACACCACAAAGACATCCACAGACACACACACCACACCACAAAGAAGTGGCGGGACTGAAACTGTCACTCCCTTGTTCGGTTGTTGAGAAGACTAAAGATCTAGAGTTAGACAGAGATATATAATGAGTTGGAAGTCAACCTTCTGCCTTGGAAAACTTTGGTCTCTCTCTCTCTCTCACACACACACACACAGACACACACACACACACTAAAACCAACCCCTTCCACTGCTTAATGTCCCTTAGAGCAGGAAACTGTTCTTCCTTATGTTGAGTGTGGCTCTCCCTCCTTAAATGCCGGGAGAATGAATCCAGTGGCTCCGCCCTGTGAGAGCCCTCCCTGAAAGGACGGAAGGCTGTTTTTGTGCCTTCTCTTCTAAGATGGACAGGGCCAATTCTTCCCACTGCCCTTCATAGGATTCGCCTCCAAGCCCCTCGCTTTCTTTGCTGCTCTGCTCTTCATTCTTGCCTTGTGACGGTGGAGGAAGGGACGGAGGTGTGACGGGATCACACCTGCAAGAGTGGGACCACGACTTCCCCAGGGCTCAGCGTCATTCCTCCCTTGTTGCAGCCTGAAGGGGCTGAGGGCGTCCTCTTCATGCCTCCCATCCTCTTCAATCACCCCCAAAGGGCATCTTGGCATTTCGCTTTATTGGAGTTTTGCCCCCTGTGGATTTTTCAAATTCGTGTGTAAAAATTGGTCCATTGCAAGGGGGTTTCCTTTTATTTTCTACCACCCACGACCACCCTAGGAGGTAGGCTGCTCTGAGAAAGAATGGCTGATCCCAAGTGACCCACTGAGTTTCTGTGGGTGAGAATAGACTAGAACTCGGGTCTCCCCAGTTCCCGTTCACCTTCCGTTGCCCTTGCCCAGCCTTGGGTCTCAAAACCAGGATTGGCCTAGAAATAAAGGCAGGCCTTTCTAATACAGACACATTAGTGCAATTGTGTAGATATCAAAAAGTCTGTAAAAAGAGTTTGAAGACACATCCAACCTCACTGATGAAGAAAGCAAGAGAACAAGGATGGCTTCATAGGCGCTTAAAAGACGCTTGGCAGAAACACGCAAGAAAAGAGGCTTCACAGAGGCTTCAAAAGAAATAGAAAGGCGCCTCTCAGTCCACAAGGCAGCAATTCACCAAGTTTTATGAAGCCGTCCTTCCTTTGTTATCTAGTACATTATACATCCAATGAGAAAGAAAGGAAAGGAAAGGAAAAGACGATCAGCCGTCTGGTGGCTTAGAAATGAATGCTCAAAAGGTTTTATAAGTTATACATCTCCAGTAATCAGTCTGCTTGGCTCAATCATTTGCTTCTCCCTTCTTCTTCTTCTTCTTCTCAACAGGACAACATTTTCAAGCTGGAAGATTCACATTTTGAAAATGGCAGAGGAAAAAGCCCATATGACCCCAAACTTCTGACAGCTTCTCTTTTAATAGGTACGTAGTGTAAAGTGGTCTTAAACACACACAACATTTCTACCTCTGTTCCTTCAAATTATTGGGCCGGGTCGGTGCAAGACGGCTGTGCTCTGATTCAAATTTCAGATTTGGGGACAAATGAGTTTGATTTGCATCCAAGATCTGAAGACAAACCAGATCATTGGATCAGCCCCTTCAAGGCCAGAGGTTGGGTTTTTTTAAAAAGAAAGAAGCCTTTATGTTACGTGCATATATAGGAGAGTAAATGGATGCCTAGAGGCTGGTCCCTACTCAACTGCCTTTGGGTCGAATGGGGTGGGAAGGGCAGGGACAATGGGGGATCTTATGCGGGGCCCCAAGAGGAGCCGGTTTCCTGGGCTTAAGGCCTCTCGGAAAGAGCCGGGCTGCCTGGGGCTGCCAATTGAAGCCCCTCCCATCGGAGCAATGGGTTGTCTCTGCAGATGAGGGGGCATTTCTTATAACGAGGGTGCAAATCTTCTCCTGTTTGAATCAATGGGTGAGCAGCAATCCTGCAGAGCTTTGGGGCTCCCAGAGACCCTTTTAGGCAATGCAATGTTTACAAACCCAATCCTAGAGCATCCTAAGTGCGCCCCCCCCCAAAAAAATAATTCTTTGGCATTTCTTGGATTGCTCTCAATACGAAAAATATAGAATCTATTTGGAGGGAGGGGCTTATATTTTTCCCGCTCCAACTAAGTCAATGCTCTTTCCTCAAAGTTTCAGGCTTTCTCTTTACACGAGAGCGTGGGGTAACTTACAGGAGAAAATCATGCTGAGGGCTTCAATAGTAACTGGCGGCTACTTCACATCCTCCTTGCCCCCGTCATAGTTGCCTCCAACTTCACAGTAACAGAAAACTATCTTTTCAATCAGAAAAGGAGGCTTGGAAATTCTACCAGTCCTCAGCCTAGAGCTTCAGTTTAGTTATTTTATGGCCGTCTTCTTTCAAGCCCACCTATGGTAAGCAGGGTCAGAACCGGTTGCTACCTGGATGGGAACCTTCAGAAAGTCTTACACCTTGAACTGGATCAGTCATTCCTGTTGCTAAGACAAGAACTGAGGTGGCCCTTCGACACCCATCAGCGGCCCCTCCCCGCCTTGCCGGCTTCCTTGCAAACCACCTGCAACTTACAAATTCCTGCTGGCCTCTGGGGAGCCGGCAGGCTGTTGCCTCAGAATAACAGAGTGGGCAGGACCTTGGAGGTCTTCTAGTCCAGCCCCCTGCTCGAGCAGGAGACCCTCTACCATTTCAATATCTTGCCCAATCTCTTCTTAAAAACCTCCAGTGTTGGAGCCCCCAGAACCTCTGCAGGCAAGCCATTCCTCACAACCCTGGGATTCGTTTAACAACAGCAACCAAGATTGCAAGAACTGCTGTCAGTAAATGATGCCAAATGATGCCACTATGCTTTATGATTGCATCCCTGAACAATGGAAATTATTGTCATAAGTCAAGGGCTGCCTGCAATTCAAGTCCCTGCTCAGAGCGGCAAACAGAACATTTCTTTTCAGGCTGATCTAAGCCCATGAGACTCCTTGGGTTTCTGCCCCTTTTTTCCTTTCTCTCTGTAGGGGTCTTGATTGCGTTCAGGCTGGGAAGGCCGGTCTAGAACCCATCAAAGTAAAAATGGGAGAGAGCAGCTAGTGCCAACCAGTACGATGTTACCATGAAAGCCCAGGAAATTCAGAAATGATTCATAGTCCGATGTTGTTTAAGCATCAGGAAGACAGTGGAAGTATCTCTCCTCCAGATGTTATTTGAAAGATGAAAAGCATTTCAGGCTTGTTTTTTTTTTACTATAGCACTTAAGAAAAGGAAATAATTCTGTGTTTTAACAAATCCTTCATGCTTTTAAAAGCAGCACTGGGGGAGCCTGGAGTAGACCGCCTCCCTTTGGAAATTGAAGTGATTAGTGGGAACTGCCCAGAGGGCGCTTTTTAAAATGCATCCCTTCACTTTGCAGTAACTTGCACCTTGAATTTACTCCAGGTAGGAGGGGGAAAGTCCTTAAAAGACAGGTGTATAATTGAGCGCCTGGAGCAGAAAACATTTGTGGTGGAGTTTCTCGGGCAAGATTGACTTTGAACAAAAACTAGGATGGCAAAATCAGCACAAAGCCCCTTATGGCATCTTGCCAGGTGAAGCGAGGAGAGTTTAGCTTTTCATCTGCACTGAGACTAATGGGGGAGCAGTCTGGCTCCCTGGCCTTTTGCTTTAATTAAAAAAAAAACCCTAGAAATATTTCCCTCTTTTTTTAAAAAAAAAAGGGGGGGGGCAAAGAGTTATGAGGAAGAGACAAAGATGAAGAATCTTAACAAAAAACATCCGTCCTAAACCTCGACAACTTGAAGAGGAGTGGACTTCAAGTCCCAGAATTCCCCAGCCAGCAATCTTGGGATCCATTCTGAAGTTCATTAGAATCCTAGTTTGAGTTATCAACGCCTCCCTTTGGCACGACCTTTGGCCTCTGGGAATAGCTGGAGGGGCTTCAGCCGAGGTTTATTGGCTTTTAAATTCATGAGAAGAAAATCACTGATTTGTTCCCTGCAGTCTTTTCAAAATCTATAATAGGCAGACGTATTTTGAAAAATATGTTATAATTAGTGCAGTTGTAATCCTTTTATTTAATTCAAAATATCTGTTCCTCGGTGCACTTGCAACGGATTTTCATTCTTTTCAACCGTGCTATTAAAATGCCAGTTTGGGATGAGAAATAAATAGCTCGGAGGGCTTGTTTAGCTGACGCTTATTATTAATGGGCCACGGGAGGCACAACTGCTGTTCGCATGCCAATGTCTAGCTTTGCATTTCCCAATAAAACCTTCAAAACGCTCCGATCCAGCCACAGGCGGAGGATCTACCTAGGAAACTCTGGCCAGAATCCGAATAGACCGTATGTAAACTCTGTGCTCATTAATGTGGCCTTAAGAGCTTTAGGGCAGAATGTGGGATGCTTTTTATTTCTTTCCAGCCATTCATTTGGGTTATTGGGAACAAAGATCCATAGGAATGGCCCAGTTCGGGTCTTGGCCGAGTCAAGCACCATTTGGGACTTTTGAGTCCCATAAAACTATATAAAAAGAGAAGAGGGAGACTGAGGTCTCTTCCTAATCTGGGTGTCCTCCAGTCAAATGGATTCCCAGAATTCCCCCAGCCTGCGTGGCCATTGTTAAGAATTCTGGGAGTTGAAGTCCACCCATCTGGAAACAGGCACCCACGACATGGAAGGCTGCCCCGGATCGGCCCCTTTCCCTGCCTCCCCTATGGCTAGAGGGCTGCTGCCTCCTGCTCTTCCTGAGAGAAAGGAAGCCAATGAACAACCGAGAGGCCACAGGGAAGCTCTCTGTTTCCTCTGCTGAATCTGGGGGGGGGAGCGATAGATAGTTGCCTGCAAATGACGGGGCCACCTCCTTCAAACTCCCCACCCTCCCCACGGCCAACAAGGGTTACACTAATATCGAAGAAATGGTGGGACAGGACCTTTAAAGAAAGGATGGCAAAGGAGGGACAGAAGGAAACGTGAATGACCCCCCCAAATTTTTTTTAAAATAATTACATTGAATTCTTGAATTGTCCCACAGCCAGTTGACCATGAGAAGTTGGCCGTAGCTAGTTGTCCCACTCCATGGTCAGAGAACCCTGGGAAACCCTGCTCAGATGGTGGTTTTTACACACACACACACACACACACACACACCACCAGTGACCTTTCCCCCCCCCCTTTGACAAGTGTGAAACAAAAGCCGTCTTCTTGACTTTCCCTTGATTGATATTGATTTATCCCAAATCTCTTGAGGGAGGCTGACAGGCGAATGGCAGCAAAGTTAAATAAAGGCCAAGAGGGGCCTGGGAGGCATTTGCTGGAGCTCCCCACTTAATAAGGGCTACAATTAAGTGGTGGCCTCTCCTTTTAAAAATATAAAGTGGCAGAGAGAGACAAAAATGATGAATTGGGAGTGAAATGCAAAACTTCCACTCAGATGTGATCATCTTCTGGCAGAAAGTCCTCCAGATCGGCCTTCGATCTCCTTGTTCTTCATATTGCGTGATCATGATTTCTCCTCTCCTGACTTCTAGGATTTTGCAGACTGTCTGAAAATCATGTTTTGATCGTGTGGGGAGAAGGCAGCTTGCTCAGACATGGTAGCCACACCAACCTCTGAAGCTGGCACAGAAAGCACCAGCTTCTCTTGGAGTCGGTGTGCTTGTTGGTTCAACCAAATCACATAAAATCCTCTCTAGGCCTTTCATTATGACCACGAAAAGCAGAATACCGGGACTGCAATAGGCTGTTAACTCACTTCACAATTTATATTGTGAAAGCAGATGCGCACAAACACACAGACACAACCCTACTCTATCCTTCTGTAATGCTCCAGGAAGTCTCCAAAGTCAAAACAAATGAACCAACTCCGGGTCTAGTTTGTTTCCTCCTTTTGCTTTGTGGGGGGAGACAAAGAGGAGGACATGCATTTGCTTGCTACATTAATATAAATATGTGTTCTTTGCTCTATAAATGTGAGGTTTCTAAAGTCACAGCGGATATGGCCGAGTCCCTCTCTCCATCTCTAAAGGGGCATTTTTGCCAGTCTAGCCAGTGCCGTGTTTTTGCCCCCGGCTGAAGCGTTCAGTGGCAAAGCCAAAGTCTCAGCCCGGGAAGCCCCCCTTGCTGTGCCCAGAGAAACGGTCGCGGGAGGCTTCCTCCTTGGCTGATTCTGACCTGCTGCAATTCCATGAAACGTTACAGATGGGGAGCTTTACTCAGGAACAGCGGCCGACTTTATGGGGAGAGATTTTGCCATCTTCCGCACTCTGGGGCAGCACCACCCGATCCGGACCGAGCAGCACGATTCCCGGTGGCTCAACGGTAAGCCTCCTTTTTCCTCTCTATTTCCTTCATGATCACCAGATTCCAGCACTATTGGCTTCCTTTTGGCACCAAGGGCTGCACAGTGTTGAAGCGGTCAATGAAGTTAACGGGAGTCGCATTACCTCGATGGAGATCACGGCCTCCGTATTAATTGTAGGGCTGTTTCTGGTGCCGGAGGGCGCCTGAGCGCCATTGCTATTGACCTTGGTCTTAGAGGTTGGCCTGGTAACTGGAAATAGACTTGGTCTGAGCTGGTTTCCCTGCCCTCCTCCAATGTGAGACCAAAAGCTGGCTTATATTTTGCACAAACTTTCATTGACATGCAAAGTCTGGCTCAGTCCCATCTGTCCATTTCTTCTTCAGCCAGAAGGAATTTCCGCCTACCTGGAGGGAGTCCATTTCTCTCTTGAGGTTGTTGAGGAAGCGTATTTGTATGCAGGATGGAGGATGGAGGATGGAGGAAGGGACTTCCATGTCCTCCCAACAGAGGCGTTTCCAGGGGCAAATCTGATCTCGTTTGTGGCAGTTGGGTTACAGGTCACGTCCAGCCAAAAGGGAGGAGAGAAAGGAGAGAGACTCTCCTCCCCATGATTCTGCTCCGGCCTAAGCGTAGAGGGGACTTCAGTTTCAAAATTCAATGCAGGAGAATTAGTCAGATCTTTTCTCTGGAAGGCAAGTCGATGACGCAAGTCCAGGATCGGAAGGGAAGGGGCTGCTGGGTCTCCCACCCAGAGCCTGAAACTGCGGCTGGAGAATCCCTCTCCATTCATAGATTTCCTTTCCTTTCTACTTGCTTTCATGCCTCACTTTCCCCTCCGGTTCCCTCCTTCAGCCACCCCGGGAAGGTCAGGTGTTGAAGGGTGGCATCCACAGGAGTTTTATTTAAAAAAAAAAAAACACCAGCTGGCAATTATGGCCTCACAGTTGCAGCCAACGTTTTGATTATTCTTGCTCTCTCTCCCTCTCTCTCTCTACACACACACACACAAACAAACAAACATAAGTAAAATAAATGAAGGTTGCAAGAGAGTTTTTATGTCTTGTGGGAGCTGCCATCTCTATTCTGACATTTTTATTACCTTTTGCAACTGATCTTTTTCGTTCTAAACATGTGAATTTTATCTGCTTTAAGCCACATCTTTATGTGTGGTTTCATCTGGGCACCTTTGGGTTTCTCAAAAGTTCCAGCTGACAGTCTATGAAAAGCCTTTGCGGTTGTGTGGTTACAAGGAAAGTCTGCAATAGTTGTTGTTGTTGTTGTTTTACAAGCTGAAGGAAGCTGGGAAGCCTTTTAATTAAATCAGCACCTTGAGCCAGACGACGTAGCTCTCTGACTGGGAGTCCCGTAAGTGCTAATGTAATATAAATAACAACGCGGTGAATCTCTGCCAAACATTTGCTTCTGCTTGGTGTCTGAATAAGGGCAGTTCTGGGCAGCTTTGTGTGTATGTGAATTCTAGGAATTCCCTACCATAGGCAGGGGGTTGGACTAGAAGACCTCCAAGGTCCCTTCCAACTCTGCTATTGTATTGTATTGTATTTTGGGATTTAGCTTGGTCTTGGGTGGTCCATCAACCATGCGTTGTGAGATTAAGGACTTCATATTGTATTGTCTGACTACTAGTTGGTACTACAAGGACCTTCCTTGCTAGTCTGTCCTTCTTGGTGCCTGCTAGAGTTCTTACACTGCATGTTGTAGAGGAGTCTTGGTTTTTCTTCTTGGGCTGCTCGGTCTTTTGATTTACTTAAGATATTTTGGAGGGTTTCAGTTGGTTTGCGTGCTTCACTGATGCCATGTGGTTGTGATTTGTCAGAGTTTGTTGCATAAATTCAACTCCAGAAAGCACATACAGATAACTGATTCAGCTGGATTCATTAACTTCTTTATATACCTAAGAATAGATGAATCAATGTACAATACCAACAGGTGGTTCTTCCAAGTAAACACAAGGCAGGAGAGTTACAGGCAATCACAAGCAGTTGGTTTCATTTCAGCAGACAAGCCCAGACAGAGTGCTAGTTTACTTCTCAGAGCAGCAGACAGCTTAGGTTTCTGTTTCAATTCTCTGCACAGACTCAGATCTGTTTAAGCTCCCATTGACTGACTTAGTTGCTATGTCTATTCATTGGCTGACCTGGTTCCCATGTCTCTCCCAGTCATGAATATTTTAACACAATTGTGTCATCCTTTTCATCACTTGTGTTGGTTGTGCTGTGGTGGGCTGAGTGGTCAACATTTTCTGATAAAATTGTACAGGTATCCTTTTATTTGTTTATTTATTTATTATGAGTGATGTTGTAAAGCTGGTCTGTCTATTTTTGCTGCAGCGTCTTTGTGGTCATCTGAATAATGTTCTCACAAGGCTTCTGTGATGGGAGGTTGGGTTGCCGCTTCCATGCTGGAACAGAGAAATTTTGTCACAACAGTTTTTCTGCCATGGAGAATTCCTACAAGGCACAAATCAAATCAGCACCAATTTTTAAAGCTATTTGAAAACTGCTGTATTTTAAAAACTTTAACCTATGGAAGTCAGCCACATAGACAATACTATCACTATCACCCCATGTGTGTCCCTAAGTACCTGTGTTTGCGTGTGAAAAGAAAATAGGTGGCCACTCTGAAATCCCCGGTCTAGAAATCCCCGTGGCCTTCAGTGGCAAACAAGTGGGCATAGAATTGCAATTCTAACATAGCTCCAGGCTTTGGTTGCTGTTGCAAGGTTTAATAGAAGGAAGATCCCCACTTGCTCAAATATCCACCTGCTACATTAAATTAATTATGAAAATAATTCCATACATCATTCATTCTGCAAGTGTAGCTAAAGGTGTACGTTTGTTTTGTTTTTAAGGGGCAACAAACTTCCTATTCCATTTGTGTAGTTGGTTCCTGGAAAGCCCCCCAATCTTTTGCAGGCTGTGGATGTGCTCCCCTAACCCTCCTCTGTGCAAATCCACCCGGAGTGTTATCTTGATTGGCAAGAAGATCAAACGCTCCTATGAGGGTCCCCTGCAGGAGATCAGAGGAGGGGAATGGAAAGATCAGGAGTGGGAGTCGGATAGAAAACACCCGCAGGAAGCGATAGGAATAAGAGATGGGAGTGGGCAGGCAAATAAAGTCAGCTTTAAAAAGTTGAAATGCCGTCTAAGAGAAAGATGGGAGGGGAGATGCGTATCTCTAGGCTTTTCCATTATGATCTGAAGGGGCTGGGAAGTTACCCATCTGCACATCACGGCCCAGGAAGTTCGGCCTCAACGGTGCTGTCAGGATTAGGCATCCGATGATTTATTTCCTTCCTTGCACAGCTTGTCTCTGTTTTGTAAAGAAAATGTATTTCCAATTACTTTAACAGCAAGATAAATGAAGTGGAAGAGTAGAGTGTGATTACCTATCGAGAGGAATATTTCCACTTTAGAAAAATAACCCCTTCGTTTCTCCATCCCTGCAACGGAGCTGCTTTCCCCACACAGCCAAAGAATTGGGCTGCAATGGAGGCGCTTCTGTGGTTGCTGCTACTGCTGCTGTTGCGCAGAAATCTTCCCCATTAGTTGTGTTACCAGGGAGCTGCGATTCCTAGTTATAACTAGGTAACTATTCCTAGTTATTTCTCTCTCTCTGTTTTGCCCCCTTCCTTTTCTTTACCATCCTTACGTCTCAAATCCCCCTATCTCACCTTTAAAAAGGAGGACTCGGTCTAAGGTGGGCATGGACTGTTTCCCCTTCAACCTCTTTTCCTCGCCTCCGATGGGCCCCTGAAATGCAGAACCCCCGGGCATCAAAATGTGCCCAGGAGGAAGAGCCGGGCAGTGGAAGTACTGAAATAAAGTTGGTAAAGAGGGGTCTTTTCCCATGGAGGATGGGAGGGAGGTTGCGAAAGGTCTCCAGTCCGCCTGACAGGCCGGCACTTCTGTGGGAGCCCCCCGGTTCCTCCCCTTTAGAGAAATGGGTTGTTCCAAAGGGAACCTGTTGAAATCACCTCCCTCCCCCCTTAAGCTGGTCATCCTGGATGTAGAAGCATGGAAGGGCCAGCCTGCCCTCCACAGTGGCTTCCTCCCCTGGGGAAACGAGGGGCTAACGCACCCCAATTGAGAACACTGAAAACTCACCCATATTAGAGTACCTACAAATATGCGAGAGTGTTAATATTGAATGCATTAGGGAATACGCATGACGTATTTTAGTGAACTATAATTCACCTTTAAAGGAAGGTGAATTAAAGAAGAAGAAGATCGCACCTGTAGGGACAGGAAGATGGATGGTGTGATCAGGCACTCAATTCTGTTTCCTTTTCTTCAGTGTAGTTCTAGCCATATTAACCCCACTTCCTATTTATTTATTCGTTTGTTTGTTTATTTGTTTATTTATTTATTTTATTGGAATCAACAATATCAATCAAGAGATCCATCCATAAATAATGGAATTGCAAGCTAAAATACTGAGGTTTATTCCTCACATTTTTACTGCTAAATTAAATTGGAAATTACACATTCTGTCGACATGAATACCAAGCAGGGCTGTCATAATTGATGCAAAAACACTGAATACCAAAAAGGATAATGAAGATTATTTTTTGTGCTCATTTCTGCCAACTGTTGTTTCTATGCTGTGATGAATTTCAGTTACATGACAAGTTAGTGTAAAAAAATAATAAAAGCAAAACAAAATCATTCAGGCAGAGCTTATTTCAAACTTTACTGTGCTGTTGATTTAATCTTCCTTTAATAGATTTTGTGTCAAATTTGTCTACACTAGCTGTGAAAATTAATTATAAGCTCCACAAAAATATATTCAATGTGATCCCAGATTTGTAGCTGTCTTTGTCTACAAAGTATTGAACGTTCAAAAGGCAGCAAGGAACAGGAAGGAAATACATCTGAGAGGCGGGCGAAAATGAAACATTGAGAAGTAAAAAAATTGGGGTGAAGACAGGTGTAGATAGAAGCACTTCAAATACTTAGAGTTGAACCCCCAGGTGAAGAAGTGAACAGAACTTTCCAAGCCTTTTCATTTTCAGTCAAGAAATTGCAATCTTCCTTCTCTAGCACCTCAGACAGACCATTAGCAATAGCATTTACATGCCTCTCCATGTGCTTAACAGCCATTCTCTGAGCGGTTTACTGAGTCAGCCTCTTGCTCTCCCAACAATCTGGGTCCTTATTTTACTGACCTCAGAAGGATGGAAGGCTTAGTCGACCTTGAGCCGGTCAGGATCGAACCGCTGGCTGTGGTCAGTGAGCCAGCCTGCGATACTGCGCCACCCTGGCTCATTACAAAGATTGCCAAGTTTCCCGCAAATAGCTTGTGTTTGCAGAAGCTGGGCGGCCTCCTTTTCTTATTAATTGTTTCAGATCATTTTCTTTTCTTTTTCTGTATTTTAAATTTAACAGTTGCGTTTTATTGGCGTTTCTGAATTTTGAATTCTGTGTGCCTGTCTTATTGGTCTGTTTTGGGGGGTTCCTGTTTTTTCCGTGCCACGATAATCGCCTGCAGAGGTGAAGGGGAAAAAGGCCAGTGCTGGGTGATGGCTTGTTGGCAAAGACAGATCCCTCTTCTCTAGTATGGGGCGCCTGTTCCATATTGTGTGTCCACCAGTAATTCTTAGACGACAAATGAGCTTTTGTCCGGTGGTGTCCACTGAGAAACATTACCTGAACCACCAAAGCAGGGCATAGAAGCCAAATCGCCTGCAAAAGTCCAGCCAAGATCAGCTTGGCACCGGCCAAATTCTTTAAAGTTCTCTGTTCAAATTCAGGTTTCCACTTTGCTCCTTCCTTGTTTGGATTCCTGATCTCTACGTGGCTAGAAAAGGAAATTGTCTCCTTAAAATGAAAGAGGCTGAGAAGCAGCTGAGAAGGACTGTTTTGTAAGGAATCTAATTTACTTGGAGAATTACATATAATTTCACACTTCATTTTTTTCACTTCATCGTATAATTAGTCATTACAGAGAATCAAAACTATTGTTTTCCCCTTAAGAACAAAGGCCTTGGAAACTGCTAATTATACCACAGCTCAACATTTTCGCCTTTCTTTCCTCTTAATGGGCTTTTCTGAATGTGGAGCTTTGCATTTGTCAATTTTCCAGGGAAAGACGATTTCCCCCCCCCCCTTTCTCATAAGAAGCACAGAACAAAAGAAAAGATGCTTACCTGACGTTAGAAGATGCGTACAATCTCCCTTCGCTATAAATTTAGCAAGGATTCTCAGCTCATTGTACATTATGCACACTCCCCCTCACAACTACAACTGTTCGTTCCAAGCAAACAAATATGGTCTTCTTAGTTCTGTTTCTGGTGTTTTGCCATTTCTAATTCAGTAGGACTTTTCTCAAGAATAAATCTGAAAATAGCTCCTGAATAGTGGAATATTTTCCTCAAGTATTTGCCTCGAGAGTATCGCCATATTACTCTGAAGAGAAATGGGGAGAAGTTTTAACAAAGATCCACTTGATCTGATCATAAGGAAAGGTAGGCAGAGGATCAGGTCAGGATTGAACTGTTGGCTTTTCTGTTTGTCTTGGGGTCGCTCAGCACCTTGTCTTCTATTTCCCTCAGGGAGCCTCTAAATGGCATTTCATTTTACACCACTATTCCTTGCTTTCTTTGAAGTGAACTTTTAAAGGTCTATTAACCTTCAACTTCACATTTCCTGGAGACAATCTTTGATTTTAGTTGGATGTTTCATATTGTACTAGTTCAAGAATAGATGCAAGCTATATATTAATGTGCTTTTTAGGTTGATATTTGGATTTATTACTTCAACATTTGTTTTATAGCACTTAAATATTCACCCCATTGGACTGAAGTAATATAAAAAACATGAGCTAATAATTTTAGAATGAATTATCTGAATTATTTCGGTAGTGACCTACAAGTTTTAGTTCCCCCTCCTGGCAGACGCTTTGCGTAAAAGAGTTTTCCCTCATTGGAATGTTTTGGGGGATCCCCAGGCTGATCTCTCACAGGGAGATCGATCTCATCGTAGTTTTGAGAAGAGCATTTGGTTTGCTTTTTCTTTAATCATTGCAACAGAAAAAGAATTTCTTTAGAGGCCAACAGGATACTGATGTTGGACGAGAAACTGCTGGGACCTTCTCTTTCGTGGCCTATCTGGTTATGGAGGATGGGAATTGGAGTCTAGGAGGACATTCTGCCCACCCCCAGGAAGGAAAAGGCGGCATCTGCTGGCCAGAAGACCATATTCTTCATCATCAGCCATCATCATCATCATCATCATCACCTCTACAATGATACGTCCTGCTTGCCTTTCCTTTTCTGTCCTGCTCCTTTCTCTCACTTTGTAGTTGTTGTTGTTGTTGTTAGCCGAGGAGGTCTGTTTCCAGCTTCTGCCCTGAGTTCAGAGGCCGGTTGGGGCTGAGAAAACCAGGCAGCCTCTTCTCTTAAAAGCAACTGGTGGCTTCGTCCTCCTTTGATCAGGCTCAGTCACATTGGAGAAGGGCTGGTGTTGTTTTTAAAAACCGTCTTTATTGTTTCTAGCAGATTGAAACTCGGGAGGGGAAAAGGTTTGCCAGCTCTGCAGTTCTAACATTGTTTCATTGTGGTGGTTCCTTTTTGAATACGTATAAATCAATTGTCTTCTCTGCAGTCTGGTGTGGTTGATGAAGGCAGATGTATAATTGGCAGGTCAAAGGGGACTTTTTACTCCTGCTGTAACCTACTTTCGTAACTTGTTGTACAAATCACACACACACACACAAACACAGGACATAACAAGAGCAAGATTAAAGTTGCTGGAAACAGAGCAGAAGTGGGATTCCCATCCCCACAAATAATCCGATTAGCCATGCAGGGAACAGAGAGGCCTGATGAAAGAGAAGTCCAGAAAAAAGAAAGAAATGTTGTTGATTTTAGCCTTATTTAACTTTTTTATTTGACGTTGTAATGACTAAAGTTTTATGTTATTTATAACATTTCGATTTTGTGGTTTTATTTAGCTGGCTATTGCTTTTGTGATCTTGTGAAAGGGGTACAAAAGAAACTGGGCCATAAACAACCAACTAAGCCCTTTTCACGATGGAGAATGTTCTTAAAAGTCCCTAAAATGCACAAAACAATCTTTTCCACAAACCACATGCCACAACTTTGCTTAGAACATGCAACAGCCCGTCAAGATCAAACAGAAGAGACCTCAGAGGGAAAAGGGGGGCCACAAAGCTTCCCGGCTAAAACGTTCAGTACAGATTTGGCGCCAATAACTTTCTGTAAGTGCAAGAGAAAAGCCAGATCTGAGCTAAGGAGCACATCTGCTTAATAATGCGATCCTATACAGAGGTGCTCAAAAGTAAATGACTCTTCATTCTTTGCAACCCACATAAGTGATTAAACACACCTACGGAGGATGGTTTTGCAACCTATCCTGTGTTTCATTTATTTTCTTCTGTTGCACGTAAGCAGTTTCCAAGTGTTAAGTCTGTAGTTCTCATTATAAAAACCTTTTATAAAGCCCTTGAAATGTTACCTACTTGGGTAACAAAAACTCTGCAAGGAAACAACCAAGATCAGAGACCATCAAGAATGCCATAATTCATACTTGAAAAAAACCATATAAAGACATGAGAATCATATTTGTATTCCTACTAGGAGAATTCAGTCCAATTTATAATAGATCCTCTTTTTTTAAAAAAAAATCTTGTGTACATAGAAGTTTTTCATCTCAATTCCTTACTGCTTAAATCATAGTCAGATTCTTCTCAGACTTAAAATTGAGCTAATGAGAAGTGAACTCCTCAAAAAGAATGTTTATTTTCCCACACACTTGAAATTGTCTTACAGTATTTGCTGTCTCTTAGGCCAGGGAAATGTAAGATCAATTTTTAGAACTGAATGTGAAGCATTGCATAGTCCTGAAAACTTCACCCATTGCTTTCCAGGTCATTTGTATCAACCGTGGTTGAAATATTGTTCAAGGATATGGTGGTGACAGCTAAATCTGCAGGGCAGTAAACAAACTCCGGGAAGTTGGGCGGTGTTGGGCTTTAGTGCCTAGTGCTGGGCTTTATAGTTTGGTAATCAAGTTCTGGAGCAGAAATTTCCAGATGTTTCATCAGCTGCATCTTCCTCAGAGGCAGAGTGGTCCACAGAAACTTCTCCTCTAAACTCTGAAGCTCGGCAATGCCCAGGCGACCCCAGTCATGAACGCCTGCAGCAGTAAATTCCAGAAAACTCTAGAGCTTTTGAGAAAAGCCGTTGTGAGAAGCCTCCTCACCGGAGATTGAGAAATCCCACAGTGAGGTCCTGTGTAAAAACCCCTGATGCCACGTGCTTTGCGTTTCCTTCACAGATCCCAGGTTTATTACTGCTCATTTGATCCCTGAAAGCGACAATCCAGAAGATGACAAGATATATTTTTTCTTCCGAGAAAATGCAATCGATGGGGAGCATTCTGGGAAAGCCACACATGCCAGAATAGGACAGATCTGTAAGGTAAAAATCATGTCAGGTGAAGAAAAAGAAACCTCCCAGGTCTGGAATAAAGTACCCTTTGAAATCTCACGGCCATAATGAATATATTTATTTACTTTAATATTTATTTGTTCATTCCTTTATTCGATTCATACGGTCTCCTGGTTCAACCCCTGCATTAATTCTACTCCTCTTGGCTTGATGGTAGCAAAGCCCCCGGAGAATTCCTGGGATGAAAAGCTCCACGGTGACTTGTGCTCTGAGGTTCTTCCTGCCCTTATTCTGGGAGTGTCCCTCCAGCACAGAGCCCCCCACATGGATATTGGGCCAGGCAGAAATCAAGTCTTCCAACTGTAATTTTAGATGTCGCAATCAGGGCTGAGACAACCAGGGGGCTCTTAAAATTCTGGTGTGAAACTTTTATTTGATAGAATGACTTTGGTGGACACAGAAGCCTCGTCAACAAATGGACAACTTTTTTGAAAGCACGCTTAATGTGTTCTGTGCCGGGACCTAATGGCATCGACACCCATTTCGACGAACTCCGTAAGTGTCAGAACCTGTTCTGAATTCAGATTTATTCCCTGATCAGCTGCTGCCTATGTTTCATTATGAATTGGCCTAAGTTGCTTTTCTTTCTTCCTTTTGTTGACAGAGGATGTGTTTCTAATGAACTCGAAAGATCCTAAAAACCCAATCATCTATGCAGTATTCACCACTTCCAGGTATGGCGTGTGCTGTCCTCCTTCTGTTTTGAGAAGCCTTCTCTGTCAGGTGGGGCTTGGAAGAAAAGGAGACATTTTCTTTAGCTTTGGACTGGGAGAATCCCGTGAACTGTCATTTTCTCATGAAAAGTCATAAAAAGAATTGTGGACAGTACAAAAGGGTTCATGAATCATAGACAGATGTTGGGTCATAGAAACTTCGCATTGTCTGTTGCTTGGGATGTTGGGAGAATGCAGTAGGCTAGAAGCAGCACCAAGGCTCTTCTTGAAGCTTTCTGGGGTCGATTGGTTGTGTGGCTGAACCTGAAAGCAACCTTTCCATGTACTCAGAGCGATACAGGAAGAGGGCCATAAG
The DNA here is from genome assembly GCF_051295495.1 of Thamnophis sirtalis. Taxonomy (NCBI): domain Eukaryota; kingdom Metazoa; phylum Chordata; class Lepidosauria; order Squamata; family Natricidae; genus Thamnophis; species Thamnophis sirtalis. The sequence goes on from NW_028261389.1 coordinate 82,503,101, forward strand.
GCTCACAGGCCAAAGTGAAGAAGAAATCTAGGGGGTGGGGGGGACAGAGACCAAAGGCATAGAAGCAAGCAGGCAGATAGAAATGGGGATAATGCTCTCTCCACGTGGATCACAGGGACATTCCTCAAACCTTCTCAATTTAGAAAAGAAAATGCCTCAACATTTTTCTTCTGCTTTTCCCCAATGCCAGCAATATCTTCAAGGGCTCGGCTGTTTGTATGTACAGCATGGCTGACGTGAGGCGGGTGTTCCTGGGTCCCTACGCTCACAGAGATGGCCCCAACTACCAGTGGGTCCCCTACCAAGGAAGGGTGCCGTACCCTCGGCCGGGAACCGTAAGTGCGCTTCCTACTGGAGAACCAGGGGCTGCCAGGAGGGGGTCTTGATGTTGAGTTGGGACCTCAGGAATAACTTGAAACAAAAGGAAGCGGGGAATTGCTCCCCTATTTAATAAATCATAGCCTTTAGGATGCCCTCTGCTTAAAGGTATGGTGATATCCTTTGGAAGGTAATAATCCCACAAATTATATATTTTCTATAAGAGATGTCCTTTTAAAAGGTCCGTGAGACTCTTGCTGCTCTCCCATTTAACAGACCCCCCACCCCTTTCTTTCGAGAATGCTGTAGGGCCAACTTTTCCAGGAAATATATTTTCTTCATGGAAAACCAGCCTGAAATTTAGGTGAAATGGGAATGCCTGTAGCTGGGCTTCCACCAGGGGTGCCATGCTCACCTGAGGTGCATCAGAATGAGGTGACAGACAGCTGACAACTTAGGTTTTAGTTTGACTCTATATAAAAAGTTAAAGGCAGATCCTCTTTTGCAGCTGAGCGTGACTGGGATAGGGTACTTTATGGAGTTAATCAGAAATTGTCCTGGCAACAATATGGAAGTGATTTGCTACTGTATTCTTCTGGGTTGCTGCTTTTGTTGTTTTTACCTCCCAGACCACTTAGTTGTGGTCTCCCTACTAAGTCCAAGACAAAGCTGCTTCCCAGTGGGAGACAGCCAAGTTCCACGGTATTCTTTGCTCACCATCAGGCTTCCGTAAGTCATTGAATAGGGGAACCATTTTGACAGAGCACCTAGGCGCAAAGAGTTAAGCTCAGCTGGAGAACTGGCCAGCAGGATAGAAAGGCTGCACGTCAACCCCATCGGTCAGTCCACAGAGGAATCCAGAACAGTTGCATCAGGTGTGGTAAACACGGAAACTGAGGTCGGGTATCAGCCAGACGGTTTTATTTTGCACATTGGGCATTGGAGGAGAACATGCCCACTTTGGGAAGTCCCATGGTGCTTTTTATTATAAATTTAGCACTTAATGAGCATCTGCTTGCTTGTAAATTATGAAGCTGGGTCATTTAAATTATAAAATCGGGTCATTGAACAAATGAAAAAAATATTGAACATTATCCACCCATGCTCCTGAGGGTGCCGGGTCAACACCACCTACTTCTGAATTACTTTCCTTGTTCAATCCATTTCATGTACATTCTCTGATTAATCATTATCTAATTAATGCAAGCAATCAGTGTTGCCCTCCGTCTGGAAGAAAATCAGGCCTGCCTGAGGGACGGGCAGTGTGGAATTCCCTTAAGCAGAGAACGGCTGCTGGGCCCTGGAAAAGGAGCCGCCATTGTTCCCGTTGCTTAAGTGTCGAAATGGGGCACCGGGGTTTCCCAAGGAAGGGGGGCCCTCTGCGTTTCTAACCACATTTGGTCTGAAGTTCTCTCAGCTTGGATAGCCACCAATGGAGAGGAATATTGCAATGTTGCTAAAATAAACACTGAACCGATACCCAACATTTAAGAAAACACTCAGAACTGGCTTGCTAGCCTCTTCTATCTTGCTGGGTTTTTTTTTTTTCTTGAGAAGAACTTAGATTTAGAAAAAACTGTATTGTCACTTTGAATACAGATTGATCAGGATACATTAAAATGAAATTCCGTTGCATGCAGCTCTCAAAGGGTCACCACCTCCGAAATACACTACATAAACATGACAAGAAATAAATAAATAAAGGAGTAAAGGAATAAATAAATAAAACTTAGGAAGGTATGTATTTGTGGGTGGTATATAGGTTGATATGTGTATGATTAACTTTCTTTCCAATGAAGTAAGTCCATGTCTGTAGTTATATTTTTTCTGAATTGACCAAGATTATTATTCCATTATGAGACCAAGTTTGGTGTAGTGTTTGAGGCATCGATCTGGAAACCAGGAGGCCAGGAGTTCTAGTCCTGCCTTAGCTGCAAAGCCAGCCAGGTGCCCTTGGGCTAATCACTCTCTTTCGGCTGAAGGAAGGGCAAACCGTTTCCCAAAAGTTTCTTTTGTCAAGGAAACCGTGTCCAAGTGGCCTCCAGGAGTCAGACACGATTGAGCAGAAGGGGAGAACATATTTAATCCTGTGTTGCCTTTCAAGTGGCACAAATACATTAGAAATTCAGAAGTTGCCAAGCACATGGCAAGAGTGGCACATTGGAATTCATAAAGGGAGCAAGCGAAGTAATTTAGTTTGAAACTGATTCAATCAAAACTCCAAACTGGATTAACTTCCATCACATAAGTCATAAACACTAAATCAAACTGGTTTGCCTCCACAGTGAGGAAGCTGCTTAGGGAAGGCCTTGGCAAAGCCTTCCTGTACTTCCCGGGCACCTGGAGTAGCTGCACCAGGCAGGCCTTTCCCCGCAGGGCCTGGCAGAGAACAGCAGAGCAAAATAGGAGCCCCCCACCCCCCACCCCTCCTCCCACGGTTCCTGCTGATGGTCTGGTCTTCTTCCCACCAGTGTCCAAGCAAGACTTTCGGAGGCTTTGACTCAACCAAGGACCTACCGGATGAAGTCATCACCTTCGCCAGAAGCCACCCGGCCATGTACAACCCTGTGTTCCCTATCAACAACCGGCCCATCATGATCAAGACAGATTTGGACTATCAGTTCACCCAAATCGTGGTGGACCGGGTAGACGCAGAAGACGGCCAGTACGATGTCATGTTCATCGGCACAGGTGAGGCTTCTTCAGTCACCTGTCTTGTTTGGCAAACCTGCTAGGAAGTGAAACTCCACACCCCCAGGGAGAACCAGGGTGGGTTTTTTTGATTGACAGAGGAGCAGAAAGTGAAACCAATCCCATTTGTTTCCTTCCAGAATGGGCTGGAGTGCGCTTACATTAAAATGGAAGGAGGGAGTGCTGTGTATACCATTTTTTAAAAATCCTTAAAGGAAGCTGAAACATAAATCCAGAAAAGAAAGAAATAAGAAACAGGCCCAGTTTTCACTTGACAGCCACACTAGATAAATTGTTAGGAGAATTTTAGGACTTTTCTTCAATTTGAAAAGAAGCGGCTTTATTGCTCATTTTAATCTTCTCCTACCACCGAGAGGAGCAATACAAATGTGGACAATTTTATCACTTCTAATAAGCGACGTCCTTTCTGACTTCTTTCTGTTCCAATAATATATTGGAAACATCGGACAATATAGGTACATATGTTTGTAAGTTATAAATGATAAGCTGTGATTTAAAACTTTGTTCGACAGGAGGAAAACTAGCAAATGTCCCATAAACTTTGAGTGTCGGTGGGTTTTTAAAAGAATTTAATCAAACATGATTCCCCCCCCCCCCCGAATAACAGAATAAATAAACACCATTGAAAGTGTCTAGGATGCTCTGATCACTTTTGGGGTGGGGGGTGGGGGTCTTTGAGTGATGAATTAATTAAAATAGAAGGGTGCTAAAGCGTGAGAACTAAGCAAACATTTCAACAAACAAAGCATTTTTTCCCCAGAGAAAACACACGTAGGAAATGTATGAATATCAAACGTCCATTAGGGCAATTTCATTTGTATGGTGATGTGGATCAGAAAACGGGTACAAATCGTTTGGATTGTTTTAACTGATTTCATTTCATGCTCCAGTTCCGTTCAAAGAAATGAATGGAATCAGGTCAATTGGATTTTGCTGTCGGGATCAATTGGTTGCTTGTCCTGGGAGGCCCCCAAGCTCCCTTCCGCCCCTGGGATTCCATGGGGGCCTTTCGAGCCAGGGAAATCGGTGGCCGCTTTTCTCCTTTGGTGGCAGTGAAATGCCACAGCGTGGCTAGGATTTGCATGGAGGCCGATCTCATTTGATCCCGGGGGCTGGCCAGGAGTCTTGCCCTCCAGGGCTGCTATGGGGGAAATTGATTGGTCAACTACATAACGAAATCAGGATTTCATAATAAATGCTGACCACACAGATCAACTATTTTAACTATGATTTAACACTTTGTTGTTTGTATGTACTCTGAGAGCTTCTGCACCAGAGACAAATTCCTAGTGTGTCCAGTCACACTTGGTGTCAGGGTCCCAAATGGCCTCCAAAATTAAATCAGAGTCCGAGGCAAAGGATTGCTCAAAGTTCCAATTGATGAAGGGAGCCTTGTTGGCGCATCTGGGAAAACCCTGAATCTGAAAGCTTCATGGTTTCTCCCACCCAGTTGAAAGTTCAAGATCCTTCCCCCACGTCCACAAGTCCTTCCCATGGTCCAATCTCCCACTGCCATGCTGGCAGCTTCCACCCATCCAGTTCCAGTCAGGTGCAGAGGAGACAAAGGATGACCTTGGCTTTCTGGAAAGAATGTTGTTATGGCTACATATCATCTCACTCCGTACAATCTCCCCTCCCATTTTCCCACCATAGAAATTGCATGGTAGAATAATAGAAAGTGTGGCAGGCCAGAGATCCAAAAGAAAAGATGGCTGCAGGCCTGACACTTGGCCTAGAAAGAATATTCTGTTCCGTTCCATTCATTTTCTTATATTGAAGTTGGTGCCCTTGTGCTCTTAGGTATTTGGGTTTAGAATTACGGACTAAATTAATAGGCTAAAATGAACTCTTACACGAACAAATGTTCATTTCATCTTCTCCAGCAAATGTATCTTTTATTACCTCAGTCTGCACGTGTAACTTAATGGGGAAGTAAAGAAAGATCATTTAGCTCAGTCTGAGTCCATCTGTCAGTCCACGGACATTCATAACACAATGTCTGTCTTGTAAATTAAGTTATGCACCCAAAGCTTTCTGACCTGAACAGAAAGGACCGATTCAGTGGTGTGAAACTGCTTGAAAAATTACTCAGCTGGAGAAGCCGATCCTGAAGGGAGATAAAGTTTCATTTCAGATGCCTGGGGTTCTAATATGTAACGTGTTGTAATTTGGACCTCACCGACGTTATAAAGGAATCATCACGGAATTTCCTTAGAATATGCATGAACACTTTCCAACTTTATCCTCTTCTGCTATCGGAAAATGTTTTGAAAGTATAAGAAGAGCCTTCTTTCCCTGCTGCTCCTTTGTTTCAGAAAACCGATTATCTTTTCATTTCTGATTCCAGCAGATTGAACAGATGTCTATGCTGGAATGCTATGTTGTTGTTTTTTAAATCCTAATTTAGTAAATAAATAAAAAAACCTTTTACCTAAGCATTGTTCATATTTTGTGCTATCACACAACCCGGGGATGGCATTCAGCAAATGTTATACACCATATGCATTATATCTGTTGTATCTTAAGAGGAGTGATGGTTAATTAGATGTCAGTTACTGCTTTCAGAGAATTCCCACCGTCCTCTTTTGAGATACTTTGGAAGAAGTCATTAAATGTTCTTAAATGCTTTAGATCACTTGCTAATTGCAATCTAGTCCGTGTTATGTGGATATTTGATTCATCCGAAACTTCTATTGGATACTTTTTCCAACAAATCATGCTAAAGGATTCCTTGGTCTGTTGACTCTGTTCTTCCCACAAGCTTTTATATGACTCTGACAAAATTGCCCCATTCGTTGGGGTCTCTTTTGGCACACAATTCCTGCCAAGAACTTTATAGTCACTACAACATGGTGGGAAGTCTATCGGGGTTAAAGTGATACCACCAGCTTAGACCAATTACAAAACTCCAATTAAAAAAAATAACCTCACAATTCAAAAAATTGTGAAAAGATGCTGTTAGCTCCCTCCCTACGGTCCACAGCAATGTTCACGATAGTGTCTTCCCTTGAATTTCAACACAGCAATTAAAATGTTAGAGTTGATATAATGAATAATAAAACATGAGCCTAATTCCCATTTGTGGCCGCTGGTGTTTCATTGGAAGGGGCTTCTTGTCCTGTTCCCTTCCTGGTGGCTGAAAAGGGCTCAGGGCTTTCAGATCCTGGGGGTTTTATAATCCAAATATTTCATCGTAATTCCTCTTCTAAAACGCTTGAGAACTTTGGGATCCCTTTGGAAGCAAATGTGCCTTCTGAATCAAGCCTGAAGTGTAAATAGGAATAGCAACAGCCCTCAGACTTATATACCGCTTCACAGAGCTTCTACAGCCTTCCTTCCCTAAGCGGTTTACAGTCTCTTCCCACCCCACCCCCCAGCAATCTGGGTCCTCATTTTACCAGCCTTGGAAGGACGGAAGGCTGAGTCGACCTTGAGCCAAGTAGGATCAAACTACTAAACTGAAATTTATGGCTGCATTTTCTGAAAGATACTAATTATAATGTGAAAACAATTGAATTTAAAAAAAAACTTATCCTATTTAAACAAAAATATTCATTTCTTTCTTTCAGATATTGGGACTGTTTTGAAGGTGGTCTCTATCCCGAAGGAAACCTGGCATGATCTGGAGGAAGTGTTGCTGGAGGAGATCACCGTCTTTCGGGTGAGGGGGATTACGGGGGGCTCGGGGGCTGCTTCCGTGTGTTGCCAGCCCTGCATTCTGCCCACACATTTGAAGGCCTCGTTGCCTATCCTTTCACTCCCCAAAACAATATACAGAATTTATCCCGCCCATCGGCCAGCGGTGTTAAGGCAAGGGGGGGCAGCAAAGGGCCTGTTTTTCAGATGGCAGAGCAATTGAGAGTCCCAGTTTGAATGCTGTTGATTACTGAGACCCTTATTTATTTATATAAAGTGGTCCAGGCTCCTTGGGAAGATGTGGCAAGGAAAGGGGGACAATAAAGTCTTTCTGTGATGCAGTTTAATCTAAGTTGGTTAAATGTTTTTTTTAAATATTAAATTAGTTTAAATTTAATTTTATGCAAATGATACAGTACTTTCCTGCTTCCTTCCCTGAGCCAAGCTGACTTCAGTTAGCATCTAGTCAGGAGTTACTTTAAAATCAGAAAACCCCCCTCCAGCCCCTGTGGCAGAGCCTGGCTCCTGAGGGGAGCTGTGGGGGGCTCCCACCCGTTCCCCAGCTTCAACCCCCAAATACCCGGCTGCCAAAGAGTCACACGGAAGCCTCAGAGCTGCTGCCAATAATCCTCAACTACCAGAAGGAGCAGGGCAGAGGCAATAGGAGATGCCAGCCCTGGCGGCCCAGTAGTGGGGATGCAGCATTGCAGGCTGACTCACTGCCCACTGCCAGCAGTTCGATCCTGACCGGCTCAAGGTTGGCTCAGCCTTCCGACCTTCTGAGGTTGGTGAAATGAGGACCTAGATTGTTTTTTTTGGGGGGGGGGAGAGAGGCTGACTCTGTAAACAGCTCAGAGAGGGCTGCAGAGACGTCTGATGCAGTGTATCAGTCTAAGTCCCAGTGCTATTAGGGAATTAAAGAACTTAAGTAGTTTTAATACTTGGACTTGCACCGAAATTTCAACACTGCATTTCTACCTGAAATTAGTGGCCCTGAGCCTTCCTCCTCCTCCTCCTCCTCCTGGTCCACATTTTTCTGTTGCCAGTTTCAGTAGCATTGAAGGGAGCAGCCATTGCAAGAGGCTTATAAATCCTGATAAGATGGAACTTATTTCGGCTGAGTCAGAGAGAAGAAAGAAAGGAAGAGGGGGGGGGGTTACCCTGGGGAGGGCATTGACTTGTTGGTCTATTGGTCGGTTGCTTTTGCTTCCCATCGTGGCCGTGAGGCTCTCAGCCTCCTTATGCCTCCCCGGGGGTCCTCTGGGAGGCCCCTCTTTTCCATGCTTCTGGAAGGCTGAAAGGGTAGAAGCCGATTCAGTTCAAGCAGGAAGCTCCTCCTCCACGGGGTGGGCCCTGCCGGAAGCCCCCATCTGATGAACCCTGTGGTTCCCTTCCTCCCAGGACCCCTGAGCTGGGCAGGTGGATTCCCACGTCAGGAGACATTCCTGAAAACATTGCAGGGCCTTTGAAAGCCTCAGAGATACACCTGCCAGCCTGCTTTGAAAAGACCCCCTCTAGCTTCAGATGATACACTGAATTGCCCCGCGGGAACCTTTCAATGCCTCCATAGCAACCACAACTGGGATGCAGATGTTTTAAGGCCTCCAGGTAGCATCCCATGAAGTGGAGCAGCTCCTCAAATCCCCTTTGATTTTAACTCTTCTTTTTCTGCTTCAGGAAGCCACACCTGTCTCAGCCATGAAGATTTCCACCAAGCAGGTAAGTGTAAACAGAACCTCTAAATTCTTAAATATTTATTGAGTTTTCGGAGTGCTTCATTTGGCTTTCCAGGTGTGAATTCTGCTTCACCCCGTTTTCTCTTCATAAACATTTATAACCTCTCAGGTGGAATCCTGTAAGCAAGAAAATGCAAAGTTCTTTTCTATGCGTCCCTAAAAGCGAAGTGAAAGAACGGGCCTTCTCCCTCTTTTAAGGGTGGCATTAACTTTAAAGCAGTGACATCTTTTTTTCCCCCAGGCTGTTTGGGTATTTCCCAGTCCTGGTCAGACCTTACAGCCCTTCAGCTGAAATCGGGCCCTTTTTTCTCAGCTCCCTCTGACTAACTCGCTTTCGGTAAAGTCCAGGGCACTCAGGTCAGGAAGTGGGAGAGCCCAGCCCAGCCCAACCAGAGGTGGTTTCCTATTGGTTCAGCCCATTTGGCCAAACCGGTAGCAGTACGGCGGCCTAGGTTGCTGGAACCGGCCGCGACTCAGGCCTGCCACGCCCCCAACCCGGTTCCCCGGTTGCCACTGTTGTCATCTTGTTTTTGAGCTCTGCGCATGCTCAGAAGAATTTTAATTGAATTGTGCATCCGCGCATCCAAGCGAACCGGCAGTAAAGCCAGCCAGAAACACCGCCCCCCCCCTGCAGCAGAACCTATTGGACGTCCAACCTTTGAGGCCAGAGGACCTTTTCAGAATCTCCCCGTGCTCTTGCTTCTCAACGCAGGTGAGAGAAGAGAGAAGCAACTAAGGAGGCCTTTCCAGAGAGTGAGAAGAATCCATCAGGGGAATGGTCTTCAGAGGTTGCAAGTGCTCCATCTCTGGAGAATTTAAAGAAGAGGTTGGACAGCTATTTGTCTGAAATGGTATGGGGTCTCCTGTCTGAGCAAGGGGTTGGACTAGAAGACCTCCAGGGTCCCTTCCAATTGTGTTATTCTGCTTGTTCTGACCGAGGCTTCCCAAGAACATGAAGCAAACTCCTGGCCCCAAGAAAAACCCCTTTTATTAGTTTACTGTGATTTCTGCTCATTCACATCCAGCAAAGTCTTTCAAGGGAAGATTTACAGTCACAGACCTCATCTGGCTTTTGCCAAGATCTGCAAAACTTGGCAAGGAGTCTCGGAGAGGCCGAACCAATTAAGCGAACTAATTGTCTCCTGCAAACTCCACTCCCCTTTCGCTCCTCTTTTATTTCCTCTGGGAGGGGCCATTCACCATCCACCTGTGGCCTTACTCCCAAGTCGACCCCTGTTCTTTAGCTGTTCCCTTCGTCTGGCAACTCTGCGCATGAGCACACTGGGAACAGGCTCCAGCTGTTCTTCTGCCTCTGATGTCCGAAGGCAGCTGTTAACTGTCGGATGGACCCTGGCCCCCCCTCTGCCTCCGACATAGAGCCCTCATCAGAGCCTTCCCCAGACTCCAGGACTGGCCCAGGTTCCTCCCCAACCTCCCCACTGTCCGAATCTGGTGCCAGCTCTGCTGGCTGCTGGTGGGCCATAAACACTGCTTAACTTTTTCAAGAACACCAAACACATTTTCACCATGTGGGGTGTTGCAAGAAGGCAAGTTAAGTTCTTGAGGTGGCCTTTGAGGGGTCACTTTCTGTGTCACCACCAAAAGATCGTTGTTTCTGACTTGCTGCAGGAGAGGATTCCTCAACGGTTGGGAGTAGAATGTTCCTTGCTGGAGATTTATCCCGGGATATTTGGCAGGCAAAGCAGAAGGCCTCCTGCTCAGAATCCTTTCCAACCTTATCACAAATCCTTTATTTTTTATGTTAAATTTTTAAAAGCAAGTTTGTGTTTGTTTTATTGACATTGATTATAATGATTTATGATTTATTGAACATAAATATGCTGGAAACCCCATTAAATATTAGAGCCTGTCTAAAATGAATGTATTTGACATGAAGTATTTTGTCTGGAATTTCTTCCACTGTAGAAAAAGAGGGAGACAGAGAGAGAGGGGGGGGGAGAGAGAGAGAGAGAGAGAGAGAGAGAGAGAGAGATATTTAAAAGAAGAATGTGCTATTGTGAGAAAAAACTATTCTGAAAACTTTGCCGAGGTGTCAAGTGTGCGTCTGTGTGTGTGAATACCCACATGCTCTGCTTTTGATTATTTTCACATTCTTTTTTAAAAGAGCCAATTCCATGTATAACAAGCCAGGCATTTAAGGAAGGATTTTCGATCAAAGTTCTCTTGGTGTATTCAGGAGGGATTACAATCAGGGGGGGGGCCTCCCCATCTCCGACAAACAAATCCCCAACATTAAAGCGCCCTTCATCTAAGGAAGCCCAAGTCACTTGTGCAAAGGGGGGGGGGGCTATAAAGCGTCAGTCTAGCCACACGGTTGTGTGTGATGCGCTCTGACAGGTTTCTGGCCTCTCACACGCTTGCACCGAAGGGGCTTCTGGGAACAGGCTGGTTCCTGTTTCCAGGCCCTTCAACGCTGCCTCGGGTGCCTCGTTCTTCCTCTTCTGGGAAGGAGGGAACTTTCTTAGGAGGAAGTGATGAATTTATTATCTCGTGGTGTGCAAAAGGATGAATTTCCATCCATCGGCTGAAAGAGTCGCTCTTCTCCTGGCAGTCAGGGGTTAAATTAGGCCCAATAAGGAAGATTTCAGCATTTGAAGAGAGGGAAAATGCACCCTTCACAGTGAAGTAAAGGCTATTGGGTGCACCGTGCAGGAGGAAGTGTAAACGGATGGATTGGTGGGGAAGAAATAAACATGTGGAGTAGAACATCTGTAACTAGGTCCTCCACTGTCTTGTTTGCTGCGTCTAATAACAAGCAAAGAGATTCCTCACGGAGCTCCGTTTCCATTGAAAAGTTAGGAGTTTCTCTTTTGGTGAGGGGGGGGCTGCATAGGTCCCACAATATTGTTGCTTGTGTTGCCTACAACGGCGGAAGAAGAAGTTGCTCCTGCAAAAGCTTGAACGCAACCCCTGGGCCCCGCTGAGTAGTTGACCGTTGCTTCCTTCTTCTCTTCCCAACCCTGCAGCAACAAGTCTACATCGGCTCGGCGGTTGGAGTCTCCCAGCTGCCCCTGCACCGCTGCGACGTCTACGGGAAAGCCTGCGCGGAGTGCTGCCTGGCCAGGGACCCCTATTGCGCTTGGGATGGGGCTTCCTGCTCCCGCTACTTCCCCACTGCCAAGAGGCAAGTCCAGGCTTCCCTCTTCTCTGACCCGCTGACCAGGGCTCCCTCGGCCCTTTCCCCACAGGCAGCCCTCTCTCGTGGGGCGGCTTTGGTGGGGCTGGGACTGCGCCGAGGACACCAATGTGGCAACCGGCTTCCAGAAATGCCCACGGTTTCAGTTCGTCCTCTGTTTGTTTTAGTGCCAATATCGGGTGGTTCATTTCCTCCAGAGGCGCCATTGCCTGGCCTAGATGTCAACTGGGCGAGGTGGATTGAAAGAAACACACAACCGCTTTTATATATCCATGGAGGGGAGGCAAACTCTTGTGGACCGGCCCCTCCACAGCCACACTTGCCCTGGGATGCGCCAACGTGGAAATTCCACATCAGGCGTATTTTCCCCCCCACAAAGGCCCTTGGCCACATCCTTGGACCCTCCTTAACTGGCTCTTTGGGGCTTTTAGGGCGAGGGGTTTGTTGTTTATGGAAGCAATTAAAAAGCAGCAAAGGGGGAAACCATGGAGGTCCTGCTGACTTTGCCTGTATTGGCTCATTAAATTGCAAGCCTCTCTTTCCTTTCGCCTCTGTTGGGCCTGGCCTAGTCCTCATTGGGGGGGGGGGGTTTGAGTGTTGGTCAATATTTTCCAGACCAATTAATGTTCCAGTTCCATTTAAAACAGTGGGACAAAATGTTCTTTCTGACCTCTGTTAAGCTTTCCAGAATAAAAGGGGAGGAATTCCTGGGCTGCGCCCCCTTTTTTCCTGGTCTTTGACGTTGGACACGATTTCAGGGTTTTTCAGTTCCACCGCGGCCACCTCTTCAACCTCTCTTCCCTCCCCTCCCTTTGGCTGCCTCCTCATTTATTCCGTCTCCCTTCTCTTCTCCTTTCTTTCTTCTTCGGCTTCCAGCAACATCCTTGTTTTCTCCTCTTTTCCTAAAAACTCCACTTCTAGGGACTGGATAGGGGTCTTGGGTCTCTGGGCTTTTGCCGTAGGAACACAACAGTTCCCAGGAACAGAGTTTGGTTTTTTTAAAAAACACATTTTTGCAACATCCTTTTTTAAAAATGGTAATAGCATACGATGTTTCCAAACAAAACAATTATTAAGCCTCTTGTAGGTCCTCATTGTGCTCAGGGCTACCTATGTTCCCAATCGTCTCTTTTAACAGAGAAAGGTTTTGCAAAGAATTATCTCAAATTGTGCGCTTAGAGTTTCAGAAAAGCCCAAAGAAATCTCTATTAGACAACTCCTCTTCCGTGACGGGACAGTTCTTAAATACCATGTTTCTTTTGACCCCTGAAATAAGCGCTTGGCCTTATTTTTGGAGAGGTCTTATTATTTTTAAGGTGCAGGAAGTGGCGAGCTTGGTCACCTCATGGCTGCTGCTGTGTGGCCATAGTTTCGGGGAGGGTTTATTTTCGGGGAAACAGGATAAGCGTCCATTAATTTTTGATGGAGGCGATCCGTATGCTTAAAATCTACTTCTGTTCATAGGTCCTAAAATGGGAGTGATTGGAGGAGGAGGAGGAGGGGAAGGTGGCCGCCTGGTTCAGCCTCTCTTGGATTAGATCCTCTTGTGAGAATGCTTGCCAGAGAAGAAAGGTGGGGTGCAAACCAAATAAAGACCCCTCCCCCCAAGACTGAAAAAGCTTCCTCCTTCAGACGTTCAGAGGGAAGAGAATAACAAGAACAGTAGTGCAGAGAGGAGACATTAGAACTCATGAGTGGAGTTTCCTTTAGCGAGAAAGTCAAATTACTTGAGTTAGGAAAAGCTTGGCTGGTCTTATTTCCAGAAGCAAGAAGAGGCTCTGTAGATTTATTTGTGCGTTTATAAAAGTTACACTGAATGTGCGAATTCCGCCCTTATTGATCCAACTGTCTACAAATCAATCTGGAACTTGTGATAAGCATTTTGCTTATCACAAATTGGCTAGAATATTCCCAGAAATAATGGATCAGAAGCCTTGGTTTTTAAGCACAGCCCTGACTGATAATTATTTATAATATCTTTTTCCCAAATGTTGATGAATTCATTCTTCCATTTTTTGGCATTGGATCAGATTCCTGAATGTGTACTTTGATTTAATATCTTGACACATTCAGTGGGCGATTAAGCCTCCATTCTGTGACCAGTTTGCGTTTTGGAAGAGAGAGAGTCTAGAATATTAATTTCATTTTTAAAAATGCAATGAACGTGATGAAACAATATGGTTTTTTCCTCTCTCTCACTGATTCCTGTAGGCGCACCAGAAGACAGGACATCCGGAATGGAGACCCTCTCACTCACTGCTCAGACCTCCAACATCCCGGTGAGTTAGAGTTTGTTAGGTCAACAGACAAGACCGGACAAGGCAGGAGCCAAAGAGCCGATGGGACACCTGACTTCTGTCTCCTGGAAATGTATAGGCGGGAAATGACGCCCATCCCCAAATCCTTTGCATTTTAGCTTGATGAAAATCCACCCAACTTGATTTCTTTTCACCTGTATGTGCCTATGATGGTTACCTGCCGTGCTATGGACCTGCTGATACCTGAGGATATCCCGACATAAGAGAGGCTCCCTGGTATATCTCTCCCCCCCCCCTCAAATCTTTACCTTCCAGTTCAGAAGGAAGCCTGCAAAAGGCAGCAGCCCCCTCTGCTGGACAAAGAAAGCCATTGCCACGTTTTGCTGATCCATCCCAGGGCCTCTACTTGAGTTTCGGGGAGCAGAGAATCGTGCAGAAGCTTGCAGAAAACCTGCAAATGGGCAGATAGGCAGATAAGAAGGCTGCTAGCAAAAATATTGATGAAAGGGCTATTGCAGCAGCCGGAAACAGAAGGATCCTTCTGGCCCAAGATTCAGAAGGTCGATTGCCAGCTGCCTTTCAACATCACTCCGTCTAATTCTTCCTTTCAGCTCTTTTTCCCCCTTGGTAATTTCCAAGCCCCCCCTCCTGCCCCCCAATCTCTCTCCAATGGATCAGTTTTGCTCCACACAATCCTTTAAAAACAAAAAAGGAAAGTCATTCCTCTCGCATCCTGTAAGAAAGAGTGAGGAGATCTGAATGGCTGCCTTCCCCACTGTCTGTTCTTGGCTTAGCCGCTTCCTTCCCTCAGGGTTTCCCTACTTGGGCTCCGAGAGGGTGATGGGCCTGATTAGTCTGTCATCAGCGTGGAAGCAACCGGCCTGCTTGCTGGCTTCCTTCTGGGGACGGCAGTGCAACACACAGGCTTTGTCTGCCAAAGGGGCCCTCGGCCAACAGGCAGCCCTGGCAGTGGGTTTCCCTGCAGGAGGCAGCCTCTCTTTCACCGGCAGAACAGAAGGGCTGAAAAGGTTCTGACTGCCAAGCTCTCAACCCCCCCCCCCGAATGCCCCCAGGAGACCCCCATTAGGGAGGGCAATAGGGGACCCAGGCACTGCCACGGCCTCCAAGCAGGAGGGCTGCCCTCCGCGGAAGCCCCAGAAGCAGTTCACAGGTTGACTCTTTTATCTTGGGATTTTCATTTATTTATTTCATTTATATGCCTCCACCAATGTGCCTGGCGAACCCGGCTGCAACCAAAGAGAAATCGTCACAGGAAAACAGTCTCGGCCCATGCAGAGTCAGGCACGCCAAGCGATTGGAGTCTCTGCAGAGGCTTCCAGGTGCCGAGGGAGGATGGGTGGCGGCCGCAAGAGAGGAACGGGAAGGGTCCTCCGTGCTCTTCCAAAATGGCCTTCCCAAAACTGCAGAAATAGGCCGGCTCTGGGCTCCTCCCCGTGGCTGAGATAAACACGACCCACGTGGGCTCCTGAGCTGGCAGGAAACGGCCGGCGTAGATTCTGCTGCTTGTCCACGGCTCTCCTTCCTCCGCCTTCCGAGGGCAGGCAATGGGGCTGGCCTCGCCTGTGGCTTTGTCTCCTCTTTGACCAAGCGCCTCTTGCAAGGGGGCAGGTGGGGAGAGTTCGGGGGGAGGCTTGGAAGGGCAGGGTTGCCATCCCTATCAGGACCGACTAAGTAACCGGGGAGAGGCTGAAGAAGAAACGGGGGGTGAAGCAGAAGGAATGTCCTGCTCAGCTCAATGGCCTCACTTGCCCCTGTTACTTTGGGGCTGTTCCATGAGAGGAGAATTCTCCTGAAGGAGCCTCTTTGCCAACTCACACGTCTTGCTAGACGCCTTCAGCTTCCAGCCCTTCCCTGGGTGCAGAGGGCTTTCGGCTGTAGCCCCTCCGGGGTGGAAGCTGGAGCTCCTGCCATCTAGTAAGAAGAGGGAGAGTCTCCTGGTCTGAAAAGACCCTACAGGGCACCTTCTGACTTCCACCTACCTTGGGCTGCTCTCCTCCCACAGGTGGTCCAGGCCTTGGGGGGGGCATGGGGAGATGGAGCAATGGGGGACAAAGGGATTCAGTGGTCCTTGGAAATAAGAACAGGTGGAAGTTCAGCCATGAAAAGCATGTTGGCAGAAGCAGCGGGAGCTCCACAATGTCCCCGGGGGCCATGGAAGTAACACAGGCTCTCCGTCCTTATGCAGCACAGGACCAGCCCTGTTTCCAAAGGATGTTCACTCCACACTTGGAAAGCAAGTTGAGCCTCCCTTCAGAGGAACGTTAAGCCTGTAATCTTAAGGATGAGGCGAGTGCTGGTTGCGCAGGACCCGGTCAAATTAATTCTGGAGCCCCACCTGCCCTACGGCAGAACCCAGATGTCCACTTGCCAGAGCAACCTAAACTGGTTGCTTAGAGCTGATCCCGGATCCTGGCCTCGCAGGCCCCTCTTCGTTGGTTTGGATGGGTAGCAACCGAGATTGCTGCTTCTACAAACAGCCTCCGTTTGCAGCTGTGGCAGCCCAGGGCTGGCGAGAGCAGCATAAACCCCAGATTTATGTTATTCCAGAGATGAGGAAAGGAACATAAATCCTGGATTTCATTTGGTGGCAACCTCCGTGGCATCCAGTCAGCTCCTAGGACAGGAATTGGAAAGCATCCCTGGAAAAGGCCAATGGCCTCCGGGTTTTTTCTATGATGTCACCAGGAGCTGAGTTTTATTTTTAAAGAAGAAATGTGCCCACAAGCTCACTTATGTGCGCAATTGTGACAATTCCCCAAGCATCGCTGCTTCGGAAGAGCTGCCTTTGCCCTTGTTCCCCAACCGTGTCCCCCGGGTGAGAGGGGCCCCTTCCCCCGCCCAGAGGGCTCCAGAGGGTGAATGCAGGCGGCCCTCTTGCAGCCAGGCCTAAACGATGCCTCCCCCCCCTTTACGGCTCCCTGCAGGCAACCCGAGCGGGAGTGGGCTGGAGGAGAAGATCATCTACGGCGTGGAGAACAGCAGCACTTTCCTGGAGTGCAGCCCAAAGTCCCAGCGTGCCCTGGTCTACTGGCAGTTCCAGAAGCCAAACGAGGAGAGGAAGGAAGAGGTAAGGGCTTGTGCCCCAGGTGTCCCTCGGCCCCTCCGTCCCGACGGCCATCATCATCCTCCTCCTCCTCACTTATCGCATTGCGATCTCCCCCTGGGAACTTCCGTTCAGCCTGAGACCAGCCTGTCTTTTGCCTCCTGTGAGGGCAACAATAAAACCTACTCATTGGTTCCATTTCAAGGCCCCGGGGAAAGTTTCAAGTTTCACTGAGAAAGGAGGCTCTGCCGGGAATCCCCTGAGCCCCTGTCTCTGGTGACCCCCCCCCACAGTCCCCACAGAATGGTTACCCACGGAATACGGTCGGGCTTTACGTGTTTCCAGGGTGGGGGGTTGGTGAGAAAGAAGAGGGCAGAGTAGCCTGGGAGCTGCCATCATCACCACCACCTCCCTTGTAAGCGAGGAAGCCCCTCTTCCATGCAGGCTAGACAGCTTCACCTGAGCTGGGGAAGGAGGAGAAGGGAGAAGAAAGGAAATAATTATACAAGGCAGAAAACCATATTTTGAACGAAGGATGCATAGTTCATTCGTTGCTTGGCAATAGCTACGCATTCTCTAAGATTCCCAAAGTGATTCGTTTTTTTAAAGCGTGGGGAAAAAATAGACCGTCTTTCTGTATCCTCCTCATGTGTTGGGCAATGCTCCCATCAGCCACAGCCGTTCCCTGTTGGCTCAAGATGAAATCCCATCGAGCTGGGAACAATTAGCACAGATCATAGAACATCGATTTTGATCTGAACCATAAGGAAAACATTGATGACATGTTTTCTATTGATAAATCGTAACAGAATGAAATTATGAATTCAAACACACAGTGTAGCTGCTTTAATTCAAATGTGTAGACATGTCTCCTTGCCAATTTAACTTTGCTTATGGAGCAGTGGGAATGCAAAGAAAGAGAAAGGCTGTTTTGCAATGTGAGCAGCTTCCCAATGTGAGGACTTCAAAAATTCTGAGCATTTCGCTCCCTTCTTTTATAGTGTTGTGGGGGTTTCTTTTATGCATTGTTAATAAAAGGATGAGAGAGGAGGAAAAGGAATTCTCCACAATAGCGCTGATCAGTAGGAAACTCTGGGAGTTGACGTCCATCGTCCAGGAATTTGCCCTATTTGGGGGACCCTGGAGGAGGAGGTTGCTAGCCAAGCCCATCTTCCTTCTCGTGGAGATGACGTCTCTCGGACTGATCGCTTTGATCTTGAGGTCCCCTCTGACTTAATAGGGAGGAGAGCAGGAACAGGCACCCATTTATTATAATGATTGTTTGTCTGTAGTTTGACATGGGTGCTTTTATTCTCTTCAAAGTTCCTTTCCATCTTAAAGATGGATGTTGTAACAATGGATTACTTAAGGTAGCTCAATCCTTCTGATCATTTATTCTGTATGCTATGTAGAACAGCATCGTCTCAGCGATGTTACTAATGAACTTGGTTTGTTTATTGTTTAAACATGTCCGGAAAGTATAGAATAAATGGGGAAAAAAATGTTTCTAACACTGCACTCATTTGTCAAACTGTTGGAGCACCTTCCTCTCTTTCATTCTTTCTCCCTCCTCCTCCTGCTCCTCCTGCTCCTCCTGTTCAAAAAGATCTGAGAAACAGCCCAGAGTGATAGAAAGCCTCATCCAAGGAGCCATCATGGCTGAACAAAGTGTTCATTCTGTTCCCTGCTTAAACAGGAACTTACTTTCTTCCTCCGCAGATCAAAGTAAACGACCGCTTGATCCGGACAGAGCAAGGCCTTCTCCTGCGGAGCTTGCAGCGGAAGGATTCGGGGCTCTACTTCTGCTACGCGGTGGAGCACGGCTTCATGCAAACCCTCCTCAAGGTCACCCTGGAGATCATCGACACGGAGCACCTGGAGGAGCTTCTTCACAAAGAAGAAGAAGGAGGAGGAGGAGACGGTGCCAAGGCCAAGGAGGCCTCCAACGGCATGACTCCCATCCAGAAAGTCTGGTACAGAGACTTCATGCAGCTCATCAACCACCCCAACCTGAACACAATGGATGAATTCTGCGAACAGGTGTGGAAACGGGACCGGAAACAGCGCCGGCAGAGACCTGCTAATGCCCAGGTGAACCCAAACAAGTGGAAGCATCTACAGGAAAATAAGAAAGGGAGAAACAGAAGGACCCACGAGTTTGAGAGGGCGCCGCGAAGCGTCTGAGCGACAATTACCTCCAAAAAAAAGCCCCTCTTTTATCAAGTAAAACCTTGCATAACTGGAAATGAGACGCAATACAGACGAACGTTTTCTATGGCATTTACGTGGATGTTTACAAAGAGCTGGGAAGCTTGAATTATTTCCCACTTGGTTGAAAATGGGCCCGGTTTGCTGAAACGTTTCCCATTGGGCTCGTCTCATTGACCCCCCCAACATTTCTGGAACGTAAGCTGACTCTGAAACCAGCGTGTGGTTTTGCAGTGAGATGAATTTCTCTTTGGACTGAAGAAAAGAGGACTGTCGTGGGTCATGCCGCCATTTTGAAAAGGAGTTATGAGGAGAGAGAGAGAGAGAGAGAGAGAGACGCTCTCTGGGACCTCTTGAACTCGACTAAAGTACTGCATGGATTTTGGAAAGCTAAGGAACAGAGCCTTCAGACTTGGTTGTATGCAAGACTTATACACCCCTTTTGCCTACTAGTTCTCTTGTTTATAAATGTGCTGGAAGAATGGAATTAATACTGTATGCAATTACTCCTTAGAGTCACATGGAGCCCAACCATTCATTCCCTGAAGCCGACGGATTATTCTGGCCCTACTACTGATGACTCCCCAACCTTTGACTTAAAGATGTATTTTATTAAACAACTATTTAAATATACCACAACCAATATGCAGTCAAAGATAGCTCTTTGGGGGGGGGCAGAGGGGGGGGGAGATAGACTAGGCTTTTTGTCTGATAATATTCTGATATTCTGGTTGTTATTTTATTTTTTAATTAGGAAAAAAGCTCCAGGTTTACTTTTGTTCAGTTTTAATTCCTTGTTTATGAAATGGAGTCAAACCATAAGCAAACTCAGCCAAACTGCAGGTGATTTATATTATAAGTACCTTTTATCTAATTTCCTGACAAGGGTTTCTTTTTGCCTGGTGGTTTCTCCCCTGTTCAGCCTGAGCCCCTTCGTCTTATCCTATGCTTTGATATAAAGAGAAACCGATTGAAACAATGAAGGGAAACTCAAATGACTTAAGCTGTATATTTTCTTTTTTTTTTTTAATCTGGGAAGACTGTGAATAGCATTAAAATATTTCTTCTGCTCATGATCTTGTTATATGGATGGCAAAAATAGAACACTCTCGGATGAGAAATCCTTGATTCGTTGACATCTTAGAAAGACACCGTGGCTTTCAGCTGCTCTAGAGGAGCAAAATATTCCTCAGTTGATAAAGCGCCAGACTTGCTCACCCACATTACAAAGCAGACAATAGTCTGTCATATTTGCGATATGACACAAATCCAAGTTAATGCATGAAAATTTGATCTGAAATCATAATTGTAAACGGGACACGTCCTATGTCTTGGGATGCAACATGGAGTCAAGGGTGAATTCCCTGAAGATTAAAAATCTGGAAACCAAGGAGTTAGCAAAACTAGGATCCTGTCCAAGCTACCCTAAGGAAGGTAAATCTCATACGCCATTTCTACACTGACGTGCAGTGCGCAATTCACCTGCAGTGAATTAAAAGCATATGAAATTATGAAACTACTCTTATTTCATTGCGAGGCGTTTCTCCTCTCTATACTATAAACTCATCATGGCTAATAAATAATCCCATTGGTTTTAGTAGATCTATCCAAATTTTGCTCAGTTTGGACCAAAACCAGTATACTTTTTTTCACCTTGGGTAGCGTTTGGGTCTTCCAAAAAAAAAAGTGTTTCCAGAATTTCATACATTTTGGATACAAGAAGCACCTCTATTAATGCCTGAGCTTGCAAACTTGTTGGGATGATTTAAAGTGTACTGAGAATTTCAAAAGTTATTAAGATTTTGCCCTGAGCTTCTCATGATAACAAATGGCTTATATCAGCAGTTTTTGAACAGGAGGGCTAACTTTTACAAATCTTGATGTATCTTCCAGTAATGAGCTTTAAAAAAAAATGACAAAATGCACCATATTTTTTATTCTTCGGCAGGCATTTTAAGTTGCAGTAATTAAATCTGAATGTGAATATTATTATTTCTTTTGTGTGTGTGTGTGTGTATACACAACTATTCTGCAGTCCTAACCTAGCCGCATTTATTTTGACAGTTTCCAATGAACTTGCTGGACTTTACTTTTGATTAAACAGGATTAGAAGTGTGGCCCCAGAAGCAGATTTGAGAAGGCAGATCCTGCGGATGGAATGTTCTGAGTTCGCCCATCACCCTCAATCGTAGTTTTCATGGTGGCTTGTTGTTTCAACCACAACAGACATGAGAAGCTAAGGAGAACTAAGGAAACTCGGTATTTGGAGTTATCTATAGTTCTCTTTATAAAAGAGCTTACAATTCATGCCCGTGTTGGACTGAACTCCGGCAGAACTGTGCAAAAGAGTTCCCTGAGCTCCCTGTGGCCACTCAGGGTTTGCATCCCCTGAAGAGCTTCTGTCCCACTGAACGGGGGTCTCTTCCACTCCTGGCCCACAAAATGCCCCAGGTGCAGCCTGTGAATGTCAACCTGTGAATCTTGTCCTTGTATAACGTACAGATGAAATAATGGGATGAAATAATGATCCCTGTGAATTTATTCCTCAGCTCCAAACCACTGAGACCCCCCTGCAAGGGGAGACGTAGCAAGATCTGCCGGGCGGCTGAAGGATCGCAGTCCTAATAGGAATATAGGAAGTTTGGCTTCTCCGTGGGCATCAGCCTTCCCACTCGGACCAAGCCCTCCTTCACCCACAGGGCCCTGTTCCTAGGAAATAGGCCCTTTCACCAGGATCCCCTCCCACGCTGGGCACAAGGGCCTTTGGTGGGATCTGTTCCAGGCCCCGGGTTTTCCTGAAGGGAGCAGCGTTGGCTGGGCCTTGCTCCCCTCAGAGGCACACGGGCGCATTCTTCAGGGCCTCACCCGTCCCATTGGAAGGAATTTCCCTTCCTCCCATCGGGGGGGGGGGGGGGGAACCTCAGCTGGCCAAGGCCGAATCCCCAGATGGTGGAGCTGAGCATCCTGGCCCAATGGCCAGCCTTGGTGGGGAAAGTGTGCAAATGGGTGTGCAACATTTGATTCACCAGATATAACGGCATCAACAAGAGATGGATCTTATGGCCTAATGTCCAGTTGGGCAGAGAAGGCATTCGTGGTTCCCTGAGTATCGGTCCAATGGGGCTCCTGGGCCCAATGGCCCTGGCTCACCTCAGCACTGTTGGGACTGCTGTGGCTGTTGAAGTACGGCTACTCATTGACTGTGGTGCTCCTGAAGTCATTGGAAAACAAATAAGAGCCAAATGCAGGATTTCCCAAGTGGAGCAGACGGTCTAAAGTCATTTGCACTCTACTAAAATGGTTTTTTTTTTAAATGGTGCAGCCTTTTGGAAATTAACTTTATGAACTACAGAGATTGAATGTGGGCAAAGAGCGATCTCGTATCTCTCATCATAGTCTTCCTAAAAGTTCTCTTTCTAAGCTTCATTGGTTCTCTGACTTTTCCTTTCTGACTTTTACCTGGCACGTTTCTCACAATTTTCTCATACTTTCTTCAAGGCTCCTAACTTGTTTTCATTTCATTTCCAAGCTGCCAGAGGGTTATTTGTGTGGCCCCGTCCGTCTTTTGCTGGGTCTCTCCATTGCACCGGGAGGAAGTTCAGCCACCGACATTAATTCATCTGGATTTTGCTGGGATTTTTACAAAAAACATAAACATTCTTTCTCTCCAAATTGAAACTTCACTGTCGTAATCCTTAGCCTGCATAGTTGAAATACCACAGTGCTTAGGGTCCTATTGATAGTCTGACGTACCCAGGTTCATTAATTTCCTTCCTATTTTTACAGTGGTTTTATCATTCAAGTGAAAACTTAATTCCTAAGAGGTATAAATTCTGTATTTTTAATTTTAAATAAATAATGAACACTATAATACTGTTATTTCATAGATTTTTCAGCAAAGGCAGGAAACATAGCATAAAAAACCATCGCAGGTTAAGAGTTGTCATCTCCTTATCGGCAAAACTGATGGATTCATTCATTCATTCATATAATCACTCAACTCAGATTCTGTGATTGTGTGGCATATAAAAACCCAGAAATAATTAAAGTAGGATAGCACATTAAAACACACAAATCAATGAAATAAAATACTGAAATCCTGAAATCAATAAAATAAAATACTGAAATCAATAAAATAAAAAATAAAATACATTATTGAAGTGCCACCCCCTTCCAGGCTTCCACCTTTGGGGCCAAACACATGTCCCAGGGAACCTCCTCCTTCCTAAGGGGCGGGGGGGGGGGCTGCCACAGAGAAGACCTCTGGGTCTGGGTCCCGTAGGATGGCCTTCTTCCAACAAACCGACCTGGGCTGTGCCCTCCCTCTGAGAAGGGATGGGAAGGGCAGGTCAGAGCAGGCTCACCTGCGAGGATCCCAGCTCTGAGGGCTTTGAGGTCATAACCAGCAGCTTGAATCACCCCCAGGAGCCTCAGGGGAGGCCAAAGCAGAGGGCATGCCTCTTCTGCGGGCATAACGAAGAATGCCCATTGCCGCCTGTGCCACCCCCTTCTGGACCAATTGATAGTCTCCCAGTGGCCTTCGAGGGCAGCCCCACGTAGCGTGCATTGCAACAGTTCAAGTGCCGAAGGCGCCGGGGCTCCTGAGCAGGGATTGGAGCAATCCGTCCAGGGATGGGCGCAATGGGCACAAAAGGAGGAGCTGCCCAAGGGTGCCAGTCTGCCTTCTGGAGCCCTGCTGCTCACGGAGGGAGACAAACCTCCTCCTGGGGTGAGGTGGGCTGCCTCCGTGCCCCTCCTGACTGCTGCATGGGTCGGGTGCAGGTCCAGGAAATGAATCCCTGCCCCCAAAGTGGTTTCTGGACATCCGTGGCTTCCATTGTCCTCTGCCCTTGGCACAAGGCGGCCCCAGAGAGGAGGCAACGGAACCTTTCCCTCTGCTGATGGCAACAAAATGTGTCCTGCTCTCGAAAAATAACGGAGATGTTATTTTGCGCGTTATGAAAGAGAACAAGAATCCCCTGGGGAGATGTGGAACCCGTCCATAGGGAGATAATTTCTTGCATAATTTACATTCCTCTTTTAAAGTCACTGGAGTCTTGTTTGGTTTGAAGGCCTTGGAGGCTGTCTCGGGCCCAGGCTGGGAAGATGGTGAAGGTTTTACGAATTGCAACACGCAACTCTAGGCGCATGTTGTAACGGAGGATTTAGGTCGCTGCAGTCAGTGAGATTCATGGCCATCTGACGTGTGTCTCCTCCTACAGAGTCCAAGAGATCCAGCTCCCAGGTGAGTGTGCGTCAGTCTTTCAAAAACTTCACTTTTTCACTGCACGGGGCTCCTTATTTACACCCACAAGCCCTCCTGAGCGTGTATTTAAACAACTTCCCCTTTTTAGAGAGTCCTGAAAAGTTTCCTCGGGCGCCGATAAGTCCCGTGGATTTACGTGATCAATGCTCTCCTAACAAGCGACTGGTTTCAATCTTTAACCTGCAAAGGACTCCCAAACACAGTGGAGGCCTGAAGACCCTCTCGGTGGTCTCCATTTGCTTTAAAGATTGTTAACTCCAACGGGGGTTCCTCCCTGAGGGCTCCTGCGAAGAAGGAAGAGGCAGAGATCTGCAGGTGGCAGCATTCTAGAATCAACCCTAGGAAAATTACGTTTTCTTCCAAAATTGCTTATCTGACCCAGCAAAGATCTACTCAAGGTTGCTTCCGACCTCTTCAGTCTGCAGAAGCAGGTGGGTTTAATTTGTTCTAGTGGAAATAAAGTGAATTCCACCTCCATTAAATGAGATGTGCTTTCTGGCAGTGCCAGCTGATCAGTTCGGCCTCCTGCAGCCGCCCTCGGGCCCTCGGAGGGGCAAAGAGGCCTCATAAAGAGAGGGACGGGGAGGAATGAGGTCTGCCTCTCAGCCTAGGCCAGGCGTGGTGGGAAAGCCATTTGAACGTTTTTTCCAGTTGTTTTGTACCAGGGCACAGAGTGCATTCCTCACCAGCCGACAAACAATTTCACTACTATATTTATGTTACTCCATTTCAGATGGGAGCAAAGAATCCCGGAAGGGCAGGGAAAATGTTATGAAATTGCTGCTGTAAATTATTTCTTTCACCATGTATTTGGTTGTTAAATAAACATTTCTTCAAAATATTTGAAGTTGACTGCCTGGACTGTTTACATAAAAGTGTTCCCTGTAAACCTAATGGGGGGGGGGTGTGGAGTGCCTGAAAGCCAATAGAGTTTGGGGGGGTCACTTTTCCCTTAACTCCACGCAGCCCCCGCCAGGAGGGCTCCCTTCCAGCCTCTCCCGCGGTTCTTTTTGGGTCCCCAAACCACCAAGGGAGAGTTCCCGGCTGTTATGATCTCCCTATTTGGTCCCAGGGAAGCCATTTTTGTTGCTGATGCCATAATGATATTTTGTGGGATAATAATATGTTCCCAATTTTTTCTGAAATTTCAATAGAGTTTCACCCAATTGTGTAATATCAATCAATCCAAACAGGGCTAGATGGGACCTTGGAAGTCTTCTAGTCCAACGTCCTGCTCAAGCAGGAGACCCGACGGCATTCTGGACTTTCCAGTCTGTTCTTAAAAGCCTCAAAAGCCAGAAGCCAAAAGTTATCAGGAGCACCCACAACTTCCCAAGGCAACTTCTGTTCCACTGGTTAATTGTCCTCCCGGTCAG
The DNA here is from genome assembly GCF_051295495.1 of Thamnophis sirtalis. Taxonomy (NCBI): domain Eukaryota; kingdom Metazoa; phylum Chordata; class Lepidosauria; order Squamata; family Natricidae; genus Thamnophis; species Thamnophis sirtalis. The sequence goes on from NW_028261389.1 coordinate 82,528,832, forward strand.
GAAATCCCTCCTGAGTTCCAGGTTGCTCCTCTCCTTGATGGGTTTCCATCCGCCGCTTCTTGTCCTGCCCTCGGGGGGCTTTGGAGAATAGCTTGACTCCGTCCTCTTTGTGGCAGCCTCTCAAATGCTGGGAAACAGTTGTCACGGCCCCCCTTGTCCTTCTTGTGAATGGGTCCACATCTATGGCCTATGGGCCAACGTGTATCATGGCTGCACATTTCCAAAGGCTGAAAAATTACGCACAATTGCGCACGGGCACACACACACACTGAACGCTGTTTCCTTCCCTTGTGTGTTTCTGATTGTATTTTCCCTTTGCCCTTGGGGGGGAAGGAAGAGGAGAGCCTGCCTGGAGGGAAGCTGGTGGGTTGCTATGGAAAGAGTGAGGCGTTGCTGGAGGCAACTGGGAAATAAATGAGGCTTCTGGGGGACTCCCGCTTTCCCCAGGATGCTGAATTCATTGGCACTAAAGACAAGCAACTGACTCTCATGGATTGCCCTTCTGTCTTCGGTTATTCCTCCAGGCGATTCTCCCTTTGAATCAAGAGAGCTCTGTAGGAGTTCAACAGCATCTGAACCCTGACCACCATTTCCCTGCTTCCCAACGAGATCTGTGGAAAACGTGAACCCAAAACCTGGGTATTAAATTCAGTGCTTTGAATTATTGCTTAGCGACAGAGTCAATCTCTGAAGGAAGGTAAGATCATCGACCTCAAAAATACAAACACGTCTTGTATTACAAAACTCTTATTTGTAAATGTCCCTAATCAGAGTGGCCAACTTTGGTAGGAACACGCAGTTTCCCTCAGCCTTTCAGCTGGCAAAAGCTGGGAACAGGAGGATGGCCCTGATGGTCCTTCACCTCTGAAGGTCACGAGGGGGTTTGGTGCTTCCCAGGCCTTACAGCCAACGGGCTGGGCAGCCACTTTGAAAGCCAGCCCTTCCTGCTTCTTTCAGAAATGCCTTTGTCTTCCACTTTGCCTGCCAGTAAATGGGGAATAATAAAATTTGCTTCACAAAAAAAAAAAAGAACAGTATTTTCTATTCTAAAATATGCCATGGAGCGCCAATGAAATAGGTTAAAAGTTAGTTATGCGTTTAATATGTCCATGATGATGGTGGGTGGAGAAGCATCCTATCAAGTCTCCTCAAAAGCTGCATCTCACCCATCACCTGCTGCAATCATAACGGGAAAAAGGACATTTGAAGCTTGCACACTTTGGGAGACAACGAAGAAGGTCTTTGCTTCCGCAGGATACAGGATTCTCTTTCTTCACCACCTTTGGATAAGCGTTCAATGTTGACGTTTGCGTTATTCCATAAGCAGCAAATTCGAGGGTGTTTTTTGGTGAGTTCACAGCTGTATCTCGGGCCACCTTCGCTCCCCATCTGGAGGGCAAGCAGGCATTTCCTCTGGCGCCTGCAAGAAAAGGCACATTTTGAACACTGAAAAGTGCATGGCTGCCATCTGGCGGTCATAGTCAGCAGCAGATTTAACCTTAATGTTGGGAACCGAAGCTGTTTTGAAATGTTTCCAACAGTTGGAAATAAAGACTTTGGGTCCAGCAGTTCAGCCGTGCAGCCAAGGGCACCTCCAGATGTTCTTTCTACGGCTTCCTGGACTGAATGAAACGGCGGCATGAACTGCACCCTCAGAGCTCCTCCTCACCTCCCAAAGTCCCAAAGCTTCGCATGCGCTGAAAAAACCCACAACTGGAAGAAAGCGAGCAACCCCAGTTTTAAAAAAAAGGGAAAGGAAAGGAGAGCTGGGAGGAGGCCACTGGCCGCCCCGGCCGTCCCACTCTGAGTGGAGCTTTTGCCTCAGAGGCGGCTCTGTCCCAGCACCCAGAGGGAAGTCGGCTGTTGGGTGGGGAGAAATTCTAGCGCTGGATTAAGGCTGCCTGACATGCGCATCCATGAGCATTAAAGGAAAGTAAATACCCTGGTGGAGGTTGGCTCTTCTTCGGTTCTTGGTTCTTTCTGTTTTATACGAGACCGAAGAGGCTGAAGAGGCCGAAGGGAGGCCTCGGCTTCCTTGCAACTCAAGACGGCTTCATCTGATTTGGCAATCGAAGGACTTCCTTTACTTCCTTCAGGGCCTCCTTGTGGCTTCGAATGGCAGAAATGCACCTTAGGAGGCAGAAAATCCCTCCTGCAGAGTGAAAATCTGTGGGCCGCGAGGACCCCTGAGGAGCACCACAAGCTCCTAGCCCAGGAGATCCGGGCCCCCTTCCCAGCAGGGTTGTGACCTCAGACTCAGGGTTTTCTCCTCTCCGAAGGAAGAAATGGCTTTGGTTATATAAAAGGAATTAAACAAACAAGGGATGGCTGAGAGAGGCACTGATTTACCTCTCCTGTCTCCTTCAAAGCCAGCTCTCCGTGTCTACGGGGCTGCCTGCGTAGAAATCCTTTGGGGCTTCCTGGGAAAATGGAGCAGAACTTTAGCTTTACTTTTCCTCAAGCATTAACTTTTATTTCAGAAAAGTGCAAAACATAAGCAATCTTCCAAGATGCACAGCAAGAACAAACTTAAGTTAAACAATCCATGCAAATAAAAATGATAAGAAAATGACAGGGGGGAAAAGGGGGAGAAGAAAAAACAAGAGGAAGACAAAATAGCAAAAAAAAAAAGAATCTGGTTTATATATAAGACTGGGTACAGTGGGGGTTGCCAGGGGACAAAATAATTGTCTTAGGAAGGATTCAAAAACAAAGAGTTTCAGGAAAAGGTTCGAAAACAAAGCAGTAAATCATCCTATAATTTAGATTATTATACTAACGTATCTTGCCTCTGTAAATTCCTACATAAATTCAGAAGCACGGAACCTGAGGGAATAAGTAAAGTGCATTAAACTGATTTTTTCACTGAAAAGAAATTTTAAACGTTAAGCAGAAAGAGGTTCTCCTAACTAGGGGTGATCGATCGGAGGCAGCAGACGTCAAAGGCCCCCGTTAGCGGTGAGTGGAGTGGGACCTTTCTAGGCAGGAGAAGGCAGCGGACCACCGTTTTGGGTGGAAAGGAGACCCCAGAATTCGTCCCCACAAGGGACATCATTGTACACAGATGGTTTCCCATTTGAAAGTGCATGAGCAAGTTATAAGACTGTTAAATTGGAATTGATTTAACAGAAACCAGAAAAGGGACTTTAGTTTATATTAGACTTAGGTTTTAACCTGCGGCTGAATTTGAAGCCAAGACTTTTAAGAAAAAGAGGTTGCCTTCTTGGATCTAAGTGAATATTCCTCCCATCCCTCAAATCCTGTTTTTGGACTGCAAGATTTCAACACAGATTATGCTATACAGTTACACTTTGGGGAAGAAGTGAAGGGCAGGAAGGCAGAGACCACAGCAAGCCCCAAATCCTTCTCGGCCCAGCCTCTATTATGTTCCTCTTATGATGTAATGGGGGAGCTATTTCTTAATTCATTTTCATAGCTGCCCACTTTACACGGCCTCCTCTTATATTTATTTAGTCTGGGTCTATCAGACTTTGAAATTGGCAGAAATCCACCAAGACAGAATGAAAATCATTCAGACGTAAGCCAGACAGCCTCGGTGCATTAAAATCCTCAGCTTTCTTCGGCTTCGCCCATAATCTCTTTTTTTAATGTACTTTTGTCTAAGAAGAATATCAAAGTGGAGAACGGAAGGCTTCCTCCTCCTCCTCCTTTCACAGCCCTTCTCAGATACACTGCAATAACACAGAAGGAGAAGTGGAGGAGGGGGGCTTCATGTCCAGCCTCTCCCTGACTTAATAGGGGGGAAGTGGGGCTGAAGGCTTCGTTGGGTCCATAGGGGTCCCAGCCTAAAAAGAACCGGCCAAAGTCTCACGCGGCCATTGACCATTGACTCCCAGAGCTGATCCGTGTCCAGCCAAAAACGGTTTCTTTCTGTGGATCAGACCGGAGAACTCCAGCCTTCTCTCTCTCTCGGGGGTTTCCCCAGATCTTTCTGGGTGCAAATTGGTGGCACAATTTCTTAGTAGTCTGCGACAGCAAATGTACAAAAGCTGCCACGTACAGCTAGGACTAATTTCATTGAGGTTTAATTCACCCCAGGAAACGAATTCCACTTTACAAAACCCTTCGCTCGCCTCATCAGCTGCCAATCCCAGTCCTTGACTTCTTCCCCCTTGAAAATACAAGTGTCACCCTGCCCCCCCCATCCCCCCCCTGGGAGCTGCAGGATGCCTGGGGAAGGAGAGCTTGGAGGGGGCCTTTGAAGCCCAGTCCCAGCCCAGGGTCCGCCTGGATGGGTCCCTGCTCTCCGAGTGGGGGAAAGGGGGAAACGCGGGCTAATGCAGAGGCATTCAGAGTTAGGTGGGTGAAGGAATGCAAGAGACTCTCCGGCAGGGAGAAAATGAGGACAACTCAGTCCTGGAAAGGGGGAAAGAGGGAGAAATAAACCGGTTCTGTTTTGCATGAGGGGAGGGGAGCAAAGAAAGAAGTTCCGGAAGGTTTTTCATAAGGCTCTTCTCCTACTCCAGAGGAGTAAAGGGGTCCTTGCAAGGTCTGCTTCCTGGCTCCGTTGGAAAGGAGCATGAATCTATCCCACCTGCATGGATGGTGGGGAGGGAGGTTCTCAGGTGTCAGTCCTAAGACCCCCACCCCCAAATCCCTATTGTTACTCCCACCCACAGTCTTGGGGGCAGAAGGGGGGGCATTGCTTTGCAGAAAAATGCCCCTTTCAGCTCCATCCAGGAAGCTGTTAAGAGGCACCCCTCAACGTCTCCTTCTCCAGCTAGGACCCCCCCCCGAAAGGCTGGGTCAAAAAAGCTCAGGAAGTGGGCGGGGCTTTGACGGTCAGGTCATGGCTGCCATCTTGAGTTTTTCACCCCCTCCCCCCCCCACAGAAGTCCTGTCTGAGGTCCCTGGGAAGCTGAACCCCCCGTCAGAAGGAGGCTCTGGATCACAGGCAAAGACGGCAGTTCTTCCTCATGAAAACTAAGGATGAGAATCTCAGGATTGAAGGGAGATGAAAGAGGAAGACTCCTGGGGACTTTCTACTCACAAGTCTTCCTCGTACAGCATCAACTCCACATTTCCTAGCTGTTTTTTTGCTTCTGATCTGCGTCTCCCTCGATGGATTCCCCGACTGGTCCTTTCCTCTCTCATCCTCTGGCAATATTTCCTTCCACTTGGCCAGACATCCCCACATCCCTCGGAAAGACAGCTTGCACACGCAAAGCCAGCAATTGTTTTGTTTGTGTTCATGTAAAATGTTTCTCTCCTCCCACAGCTTAGGCTCTCCGCCTAGCTTGCAAGAGTATTTACTACGGTACGAAAACATAATAATACACCCGAGGAAAACAGAATATTCCTCCACTCGCAGGGATCGGAAGAAACTGGCTGAGCTACTTGGGTCCTGATAAGTGGGCGAATGATGAATACCAGGAACTTTTCCGAAATAGCTCGAGGGCTATTTGAAGATCCGGGAGTCCCCTTCTTCTGACTGGGGGCTCCACCCCTAGGAAGAGCCCTTGGAACCATCTCTGTGGCCGGCCGGCCCAACCAGGAAGGGGAAACCCAGGGGAGGCCAGCTGCTGAACGGTCTCCGGCAGGGGACAAACTGACCAGTTTGCACTGCTTGGTTGAGGACCGGTTGATTGGTGGGAAAGGAGTCGAAACAGACACCACACAAAAATGGCCTCACGGGATTATTTGATGTTCATTTGGCTTAATCCCCATCAGAACCAGGAAATGCCTTGCGTGAAACTCAGTTAAGGTAACTCGCTTAAAGCCAGTCCTGACTCATCTTTTGAGGATCGACTAGTCTTCTTATTGATTTTGTGAGCTGAATTCAGGAATCTTCTTTGTGGGTTGATATAGATTTCTGCACATGGGCACATTTTATGGATCAAACCAATTGCCTGGATCAAACTTGATTTGTTGAGTTGAAGCTGATTTAATCAACCACGCAAAGCAGATCTTGGGTGATCTTGCTTTGGGTTCTTAAAATTAACACACTATTACGTAAGAACAACAGAGACACAGGCAACACGGGCTCATATAGTTACAGCCTCCACTCCTATTATTTATGCCAAAGAAAGCAGCCTGGAACTGCAGGTCATTTAGAAAGATGGACAACATTGTGAACATTTGGAAGCACTGAGCCTTTATCCAACAACACTTAGCTCCCAAAACGTTTTCCGAAAAGATTGATCTGGACACTCATCCTTTCAGTCCTTCACAAAGATTGGTCTGAATTAAATTACCATGTGAACTGGCCACTTGCCAACTAAAAGGTTGCAGATGTGTTAACATTTCCACCTAGAAAGCAGAAATACCTTCCTAATGGTGAGGAATTCTCTGCTGCTTAAAAGGGGACCCGAGCATCTTCAGCCTCAATCTTTGGGAACCGGCTGAGGGATAGGATGGTCTTGCCAAGCGAGATAAACAATCAATCAATGTCCAACTCCTCTTTCGCTCAAGACTTTGTGTCTTTGCCGCAGTCTGCCCTTATCAGGCTCCATACGCCTGAAGAGGTGATACCTGCACCACAATAATGTTTACTGCACACACACACACACACACACACACACTATGTGGGCCATATGTGAGAAGATTTCACAAGATCAAGGCTGTCATTTAGAGGACGTAAATGGTGGGGAAAGGATTATTATCCGCTCCGACCCTATGGAACGATCTACCCCCGGAGATCCGGACCCTCCCCACTCTCACGGCCTTCCGAAAGGCTGCCAAAACCTGGCTATTCCGGCAGGCCTGGGGCTGCTGACCTCATGAATGAGGTCCAGCCCCGCCTAGATTGAGTGCATGAAGTGATCTTTTAATCTGTTTTTTCTTTATTTTTTAATTTATTATGCTTTTAGAGATGTATTTCTGTAAGCCGCCCGGAGTCCTTCGGGATTGGGTGGCCTATACATTTATTAAATACTTAAATACTTATTGCCCTTCCTTAGTATTCAAAGTCCCGTCTACTTGGTTCTTCAAACCTTCTAGGCTGCCGATTGTCCGAGAAAAAAGGCCTCCTGAGGAGGAGGAGGAGGTCTTCCGAGGTCTTCAAGCTGCTCCTCTTAGAAGCTGCTCCTCACTTGAGACGAAACCATTGGTTTCAGTTTGAGTTGGGGATTTTGTGATTTTATGTGTTTTATCTCATGAGAAACAGATTCAATCTTGTTTGAGGCTTGAACGGAGGAAATCATTTCTGAATCATTTGATTCAACTCTGATGAAATAGACTCAGTGAAAAGTATTTTCATGCCTGTTCATCGAGATCTGCCTGAAAACACCACTTGGGTTAAAATCTGCCCCACTCTCTTCGCCTGAAGCCCTGCCTGGAAGCGCCTCTCCCTCGGTTAGGCTGAAGGAGGCAGGGGGGCTCCTAAGATTTCCTACCCTTCGTGTTCAATCAGCTTAACCTTCTCAAAGGTGTAACAACAACATGCATTATTACTTAGCATTGTGGGTGGGTGGGGGTGGGTCTGTCCTTTAACAGCCCTTTAACAGTTTGGCCAGCAATAGGTATGATACACAGGCAGTCCTCGACTTACGACCATAGTTGCAACTGGAATCTCCCCCAGACATTGAGTGAAGTTCACCCAACTGCTTCTCTCAACAGCCGCAATCACGGCGCTCCCAGGGGTGGAAGTTAGGCTATGGTGCAGGGTGGTAGGTGGACCGAATGCCAGCTAAGGGGGGGGGGGGGTCGGGGACAACCAAGGGGAGTGGGGAGTCCCTGGGATAAAGTCCCTGGGAGATGAAAGTCCCCCTTGTTGAGACCCAGGCAGATTCTTCCCTCCCTTGGGGTCTGCGCCAGACCTCCCGGGGCCTCCCGCACCAGCCGAAGCCACCCTGAGCTCATCTCCTCTGCACGGAGTTCGGCCCCCTCCGGTCTCGGGGGGGAGGGGGGAACGGTCCAAGCTCCAAGCAGAGGCTCAGTCTGGTCCGGTGAGGATTGCAGGGGGGCCACAGAGCAGCCTTTCTAAGGCCACCATCATTCTGGACTGTTCTTACAGGGAGAATATTATATGCCTGAATGTGGTTTGCTTTGCTTCGTAAGGTATAGAGCGGTATTTGTGACATAGCTATAGGTATGAAAGCTTTTAATATTATTCATATTTTGTCAGCTAGGTGGCAGCACTTTGCCGAATTTGACCTGTCTTGAAAATGCTCAGCTACCTCGGCCTTGGATCAAAGGCCACCAGAGGATTCCCGGGCTGGATCTTGACAATGAACACACACACACACACACACACACACACACACACACACGGAGGGAGGGAGGGAGGGAGGGAGGGAGGGAGGGAGGGAGGGAGGGAGGGGGGGGAAACCGGTTCTGCCCACTCTAGGTTAGAAGACGCCACGAATGTGTCCAAGTAGTTGACAGGAGTCAAGCGATGCAGAGCAAACCATGTTTAGACATCCCATTCACCTCATCTTACAGGTCTCTGGTGACTTGCAGCCAACGAGCAAACGTCTCAGCTTCTCTCTTCACCTGCCTGGAAACTTAGGCTCCCCAAATAAATGAAGCTTGGAACTACCTGGATTCGAACGGAGTGTTCCTTGAGTGGGAGCATATAAGTGAGCAGAAAGGGACGTAATAAATTAAGTCCTTGAACCAGATCAGTTAGGAGCTATTAATATAATGTCCTTTCCAGAAGAGAGTTTTCCCCATAGATCAAGCATAAACGCTAATTTCCTCCTTGTTTTTCCTCATCAGAAATTAAGCCCGACTGCATTGCTGACTCCCCCCCATTTGCTGAATTAAGCCCCAGCAGCTTTCCAAGGCTGCTTCGATGGGGGAGTCAGGTCTGCCTGCCTGCCTGCCTGCCTATCCATCCATTCTAGGAAGAAGGCGCTCCCAACAAGCAAAGGTCACGCGCATGGCTTATGTACGTCACTTGGGGAGAAAATGTGCTTATGGTGGGGTGAGCGCCTGTCCCTCGCCCCGTCTTCTGCCCACCCGGCAGTTCGAAAGCAGGCAGATACGAGTCGGAGCCACTTCCTATTTCCTCAGGGCTTCGGTGTGTTTGCTGTGCCTCCCCGTAGAGCCAGGCTGCCCACAGGACCCCGGAAAACGTCTTCGGACAATGCTGGCCCCTTGGGCTAAGAAGCCAAGATGAGCACCCCACCCCCACCCCCCCACCCCCAGTCGGACATGATTGGACGGGAAAGCCTTTACCTTTATATATTGCAGGTGCTTTTTGGACTAAAGGATTTTATTAATGACTTTAACAAATTTGTCTTTATTTCCATTCACTCTTTTTTACATGTGCGGGTAGTTTTGTGGCTTCCATCTTGACTTGTGTGACACCTTCTCCAATGTCCAAGATTCCAGTAAAATATGCACTTTTTATTTTAAAAAATAGACAAAATAGTGATCTTTTTTTTGTTTTTCGAAAGTTTTTATTTTCCATTTTCATAGCATATAATCACGTGTATACTATTACATAGTCAATATCATGTTGTAGTATTAAGTACTTACATCAATTCATCTTACCATCAACTACCAAAGGGGAAAAAAAACCAGTTATTGGCTCTCCTGCTCTCCATACACCATATTTATACCTTATCCGACACTTTCTTCCCCCTCTCTCCTCCTCCTTTCTACATCCTTTCTTCCCTCCATCAACATTTTCTACTCTACTTCCCCTTCCTTTCTCCTTCTCCTCTCTCTCCTTACCACTCCTCCTTATACACCTCATCTTCCCCCTTCTCCCTCTCTGCTATCCCTCTCTCCCTATCTTTCTTCTCTCCTCTGCTTCCCACTCCTCCTCTAATTCTTGATCTTTTTAAACGAATGTGTAGAACATCAGATTTTTTGTAATAGATTAATCTTATTCTTTTAAGTTCTTTCTTTCTTTCTATTGAGTCAGTGCTGACTTTTGGCAACTGGATAAGTCCCCCGTGGTCTTCTTGGCAAGGCCTTTCAGAAGGAGAGGTGTGCCCTTGCCTGCTTCCTGGGGCTGAGGGGGAGTGACTGGCCCAAGGTCACCCAGTTGGCTCTGTGCCCTAAAGGGGGGATTAAACTAAGGACCTGCTGGTTTCTAGCCTGATGAACATCAAACTGGGTCTTTAAATGGCTGAGGTAGAATCAAATACACATGCAAGAATTGATCATAGCAGCACATATTGTCCACATTTTCTCTTCTCCCCCCCCTCCCACTCTCATCACTTACACATACATATAAATATCTTAGAAATCTGGCATTTTTGGATCGAGTTCAGTCCAACGCAGACTTTTCAATATTTGCTTACAATTTCATTAATGTAATAAATGGAATGGAATTTAAGCGATGAAGACTGATGGATTATTTCCTTCTGGAAACTTTGCAGGCTGAAATTTAGTTCTGCAGAGCTGCCCATAAATTACACTTATATTTTCTGCTACATGGAAGAGAAAAGGAAAAAAAAAGAACAAATGTGAAATTACCTGCTTAAAAGAACCCTCTAAATTTCCTATTTGTTTCCAACTATAATAATGAAAGCCAAATGTTGAACAGCGGGATAAGCGTGCAGGCATTATTTTAATAACAAGTAGCTGGAAATAAGATCCATTTTCAGGTTTTGCCCGATGTGAACAGGCAGCAATTCCCAAGTCAGCTGAAGGCCCAAGTGAGCTCTACAGGAGGGTCAAGATCTCATTTAGGGCAGGAAATGTGCCCCGTGTGCCATCCAAGGACAATCCCAAGGCCTCTGAATGTTATCGTCATTCTCGCCTTCAAGGCAGGCGCTAAAGACCCATGCGGCACGGCTGAACGGAGACACTTTGATGGAATGAGCTCTTCTGGGTAATCCTGTCAGACGAAGGGAGGGATGATTTTGCAGCTGGCCTTGTCAGATTTCAACAAGAGAAGCGGGATCAGACTGTCAAAGGGAAATCCCTGGGAGAGCTCAGGACTATTAAGAGGCACCATAAGCCACTTCCCACATTGGTACCAAGAAAAGGGCTCAAAGGGGAATCAATGAAATCACTAGGCGCCCATCGGGAAGGACAATTCTAGCTTTCTACGGGCTCAGCTTCTCCAAGTAGGTCTCGGAATATTTTAAAAAATAACTTTATAGTGGTTTTTTTTAATGCCGAAAGCACTTCAGGTACGTCCACATTCTTTGCAATAATCCCAATTAAGATGCTGCTATGCACCCGTGTCTCCCTTTTGAGGAAGATGGGCTGAAGAGGAGGGAGGCTTGCCGGGTTCAACCCATTTCATTTTGACTCAGGGCCACTGGCGAAAGTCTTCAGCCGCTTAACCTTCTGGCACTCTCTGCACTGAGAGCTTCTACATTTAATTTCAGTCTAAATATGGCCTATTTAATCCTTATCAGAGCCATATTCAGTCGGTTCACTTCTGGCAAATGACTTGGAACTGCAATCTGATTTACTTCCCTGGATTGGAGGCATTTGGATGGCTGGGAAACCAATAGGAATTGCCGTGTATTTGGGGGAAAGCCTGAGATGCTAATATCTCATCAATGCCCCTGGTCCATGTCCTCTTTGGTCAGAGTGGCTTATTTGGCTAATAAGCTGCCATAATTTCTTTTCCATCCAGAGGGGGACTTTAGGCCTCCATTCCCTGAGCTCTTCGTGGGGGTTTAGCAGCCGTTCCTTCTTATGCTGCGTCTCCGGATTAAACCACAGTTCAAAGGAGCCCATTTGATTTCACCTCCTCTCTTCTTAGTTCCCACAAGGTGAGCTTGCAGGGATTTCCCTGAGGTGGATGGAGCCTCTTCCTCCCCTCTTTCCCTCCTTCCCTCCCGAAGCCCATGAAATGCTCATCCTTGGGAAGAGGCTCCTTTTATAGGCCAGGCCCATTTTGAACACCTCTTTGTAGCAAACACAACTCTACTCTCCAGCACAGGATTATATAAACCTAGGCCATTATCACCTGCCTAATTATCTCTTGATATTTAATGAAAACAGCTTTAGATTCAAAGTAGGGAAGGAAAGAAGCTGCCCCACAGCTGCAGCCTCTGAAGATTAAAAAAAAAACAACAACTTCAGTTTAGAGGAGATGTTTAAAATAAAAGGCGGCTTCCCCTTTGAGCCACAGGGGAAGAGAAACGCACTCTGTTACCCTAACATTTGCTTAGTCCCAGGCCTTTCTTAAAATAAAGATGGGGAAGATTGAAAATTCCATCTTTGTTTTGCTTGGAGAAGGATTGCCTTCAGTTTTCTCATCCCCCTAAAAAAGAAAACAATCCAAACCATCGGCTGAAGAGGGAGCGTTCCCGAAAAGTAAACAGCTAGTAAACAAAGTCAAAGAATAAAGAGGGGAACATCGGCCTCTGTTTACTCAAAGGAGGAGCCACGTAGCTTCTAAAAACTCAAATTAAGCTCCTGCATTTCCAAGACATCCGTCCTTCTGGTTCTAATCAGCAGGATTATTATTTTCTCTCTCTCTCTCTCTCTCTTTTTCCTGCTTTCTTCTGATATCAGAAATGGAAGGGAAGAGAAGCTTCGAGAATTTGTTCTTTGAGGAACAGAATTCTTGGTCTTACAAGATCTTCCTTTCTCTTTTAGCATTTGTTGTATATTGCTATAATAATAATGATAATGATGATGATGATGATGATGATGATGATGATGATACTGTTTTATGTCATTTTAATAAAAATGTATGGTTCATTGACATTGCAATACCTGGAGATGCACAAATTGAAGATAAACAGCAAGAAAAAAATCACGAAGTATCGGGATTTGCAAATTGAAGTTGAGCGACTGTGGAAAAAGAAATCGTGTGTTGTCCCGATTGTAATTGGAGCCCTTGGAGCAATACCTAAAGGGCTCCCTCGCTATTTGGAAATTCTAAATTTATCAGACTTGAACATTCTGATTCTACCAAAAACCACCCTACTTGGAACAGCTTGTATCCCCCGACCTTAACAGTTCCTAGGTCCTTGGTTAGGACTCGAGCTGTTGAGCTACCAACCAGCCCCAAAGGCTGTGAATCTCACCAAAGATTAACCACAGAATAATAATGTTGTTACTGTTTTATGTCATTTTAATATCATTTTAACATCCTCGACAGGCCCATGTTGATTGGTCCAGGGGTGCCTGTCACATGCAGCCCCGTGTCGCAGGGGCCCTGCCTGGGCCAATATGTGCCAGTGAGGCTGCTCTGTGATCACGGATCTTGGAGGTCATCATGGTTTACTGAGGAGATGAAGCCACACAAGAGATGCCAAGAGTCCCACAGGTGAAGGATGAAGAGCGAAGCCTTCATGGAGCAACATCAAAGGGAAGCCACTTCACCACTCATGTTGCATCTGCAGATGCCCCCCTGGTGCCCCTCTTTCAGGTGACGAGGCTCCTGGTGGGTAAGGAGGAGGGAGGGCCTCCTTCTCAGGGCTGCTTTGAGGAACATTCTCAGTTGGACTCCAGCTGGACAAGTCCTTGGGAAGTGACCAGCACATATCTGAGCTCAGTTTTCCTGGAGACATGCCTTTTCCAGAGGAACCTCTGCCCCATGGAAAAACCCCATCCCATCCCATCCAAATTTAGCCCCATAGAACTGGTTCTTTTCCCAAGGTTAGGGATGAGGTAAGGTTGGGGGCCTGAGGGTGGTTTTGAGGGCTACATGATAGGATTCCTCTTCCTCCCCTGTTTCATAAGGGACAGCCACAATCTTCCTGGGATCCCGTCCATCTGAGTTCCGAGGCTCCAGTGCAGTGCAACAACCCAGGGCCTTCTGGCTAATGCACACACATTAGGTTTTAATCCCCCCCCCAAATAAATGATGTTGGAGTTCAGCACACAAAGATGCATCAGGAAGCCTTGATGGAGTCTGACTCTGCTTCCGTTGCCTGTCCAAGGACTGGTTGGCCATTGATCTGTCTTCCAGGAAACTGAGGCTCTTCCTGTCTTTTGCATTTCCTGGAATACTTACTGAAGCAAAAAATCATTTTTCCCCTGCTTTCTCTCTCTGTCTCCCTCCTAAGTAAGGCAGGACAAAAAGTGGAGGGAGACGAAGCATCCCGTGTGATTCAGAGCAAAGGGCAGCTGCCCACTAATCCAATCTGCCAAGCAATTTAGCATCTCCCTTTGTTGCTGCTTTAAGATCCTGAGTGGAGTTTTCAGAAGACGGCTCACCTGAACAGGACAACTCATGGCACTTGACTCTCACCACGGCCAACTCAACATGGGAGAACTTGACATGGCCAGCTCGCTGCAGGACAATTCAACAATTAAAATTTAATTAATTAATTAAGTTATTTAAAATAATTTTAAAAAATATTTTGATTTTTGTCATTCTCATTTCATATTGTTCCTTCTTTGTCATCCTTTCTTTAATGATTCTATTCCACTATTTTTTTCAATGTTAGTGTATCTATATCCCATAGTGGGTTGTCATGCGATTGGTTGGCCATGGCAAGTTGGCTGCGGTGAGTCGTTGCAGCCCCTGCCCGCAGGAGCAGCATAACGAAAAGCTTGGATACCCGCCTGTTGCTTGAGAAGAAGAAAACTGTCTTCTGTCTACAAGATCAGCCCCTCCGCACCCAAAAAAGGACAAAATTCTCTCCTTGGGTGTTATTTAAATAGGGTGACAATAGAAGCTGACAATCCTTTGCCATGTTGGCTCTTCAGAATGAGAATATCCAGGTACTTCAAAATCAGGATAACGTCCGTCTTAGGAAAACCAGCATCCTTTCCACAAAGCGAGAAGTGGGGCAAACCACAATGGCAACAAGGGAGGGCCAGAACCGCCTGCAGTTTCAGAGAAGATTCCTCTTTCTCGTAACCTCGTTAGCCCAAACGCAGGAATCCGTTCCAAACGATACGATTTAAAGTTAAATTGAAATGCTTGGGAAATGTGGAAATGTGGTTTTAGAAGGTAGGCCTAGCAGACAAAAAAAAAAGTCTCAGAAATCCCCTGAGCTGTCTTTGCTTGATAATAAAACATGCAAACCTTTCACACCTGATTGCTTTTCTCAGAAAAGCCCTACGGAGAAAGAGCTTGATATTCTTCTTAGTCCTGCTCTATAACGCTCGAGAGAAATTCCGTGGCTTTTGAGAGGAAAAAGGAAGTGATTTTGAGGGTGCCCACTCTAACGTGATCTGGAAGGAATACGGTTTCTAAATATTTCTACAGCACCTCAAATGGTCCAGAATGCAGCCTATAGACCATCCTTGCCAAAAGCTTACAATGTCTGTCATTATTTCCCAATTATAGAGTGATATAAGGAATGCCTGGTGAGAATAAGTCTTTATATTACCCAACCTGGGTGCTTTTTCCAATAATCAAATAGAAGGGTCAACCTACTTATGACTGGGGGGGGGACGGGGGGGAGCTTGAACAATCTTGAACTAAGCAAAGCAACCTTTCATTCTCACAATTAACATTTCTCATATCAGTCAACTTTGTATTTTAATATAAACTCGGCATATAAAGCTTCCAAATAAAACAGAGTATCTTAATAAGAATGAAAAATATGCCTCGTAATAAAAATAATGCCCCAAGCCACCAAATGTAATATTCCATGCCATTTTCAAAATATGCATCCCAGGCATTTTGTTTCCCATATGGCAGCTTGGAGCCAGCTCATATCAAAAGGGATTATAATTCTGTTTACCAAATAAAATATTCTAAAGTCCGAAATGGCTCTACTTTCTCCCTCTTAGAGGCTACTTGTCTCTGTCTTCTTGTGGGCATCCCAGGTCAGAAGAGCCCGTGAGGAAGGCTGGGCTAAGAGAAGGTGTAAGCCCCCCCCCCCAAAATCCCCCAGCACCATCTCAGCAGAGGTTTCCTCCCTCCTGAGGGTGGTTTCCCCCCCGTCCTGGTCCAACCCTTGAACCACAACTACACCACATGGCTGAGAGAAAAGCCTTGGCATCTTCTCCATGCTCGGGACCAGAGCAATCACTTGGCCAGAGGGGTTCTGCCATAGCCCTGCAAGGGACAGTTGGAGGGTCCTGGTATGATTTTTCTTTCAAAAAAGATGCAAGGAGGTATGATAGAAGTCTCCAAACACCTGGAAGGCTGTTGCGCAGAAGAGAGAATGTTCTCTGTTGCTCCAAACTATACTTCAGACCGTTCTCTCCTTCTGCCCGAGTGCTGCCGGGCACTCTGTCGTGGTCAAGCTAATTCTGCAATTGGATCCAGGATTGTTATGCCCTAAATGTGGCCTAACGACGGGTGGATTGAAAGTGCCTGTTTTTCAGTAGCTTGGTCAGAACCCACAGAGACCCTCAGGAAAAGGCAGGGAAGGTGTTTATCCATGCCAGGAGGTTTTATTTAGCTTCCGGCTTTGCACTCTGATATTACGTGGGATAATCTTGATATTAGATTTTGATGAAGGACAATATTTAAATACTTTGAATAAACAGTGAAATCAAGTCCTCAGTCTCTGACTATCACTTTCTACAATTTCATATTTAGAACACAAAGAATTAGGGGATTAAGAGGAAGGAAAGGATAAAATACTTATTGGTATATGAAATATACATAAAATGGGCTTTAAAATAATATAAATGTATACAATTAGTAAATGTAGCAGCTAAGCATTGATGTTGTACAGTGTTCAACACTGGTAAAATTAACACTTATCTGAACATTATAACACTAAATAATTACCTCCCAAAATGCTAATATATTAAAATATTATTAGTTTACACTATAAACCAATAATCTTCTAATGAATTTTATGGCAAGCTTTTATAATTTCATAAAATAGTAAAAATGTAATAAAAGAGAATGGATGCAGGTATCCTATATCTTGTGCTTTTTAATTCAGCTGCACAATATCTGACAAGCTGCCAAGTGCTGCGTTATTGCAGAGAAATACATCCTCACAGATAATATAAAATTCATGAATTATTAAATCACTTATTATCAGGAACGTGAAGGAAACAAGGAAAGGATTAAATTGTGCTCCTCTCTCCCCCTGCTGAGAGCAGCCAGCAGCTTTGACATTCTCTCCTACCTGACGCTAAAAACGGTGGCACAAAATGTATTATTATTAATAATAAATATATAATCGTAACAACCTATTTAATTGCTTTATACGTCACCTGAATTGCTGCAGCGCTTCTCGTAAACACATAATAATAATAATAATAATAATAATAATAATAATAATAACGCCATGAATGAAATTGGAGACAGCCAGAAAAACAGAAGAGAAATAGCAAGAGAAGACACTTGGAGGACCCACACAAATGGGAAATGTACACAACTGCCCCGAGTGGTTGTGTTGCTCAGTCGCCCACCATGAAGTCAATTAATCCCTCATGCCTCCCTCCTTCCCACCCCCCGCCAGAGGGGAGACTTCACGGGCTCTGGAGGGCAGAGATTTCACGGAGAAGGTGGCCCCGTCCAGGGTCTTGGTTTCCTTTGACCATCCCCCCCCCCTTGACCCTCTGGGCCACAACATTCTGGGCAAAATCCGCCTTGGCTACCCAAAGCAAAGCGATGTAGAAGTTCTCTGAATGGTCTGGAAACCGAAATAAAAGAGCTCTCACACGTTCACAGCCGCTCTCGCTTGAAGGGCTGAAAGCACAAAGGCCTTTCGGGTGGCCAACGGCAGAGGAGAACGTTTGTAGCCGAGGGTTGGAACGGGGGCTCCCTGGTGCTCTTGGAGATGGGTTGTTTTCTCGCAGACTTTGCTATGACCCAACTAGGCAACGTGGTTGGTGCTGGTGGGTGTGCGCTTGCTCCCCTCTCGTATACGAATGGCTTCTTCGGTGGGTGGGTGTCCTTGCTGGCTCCTGGGTGAGGCCGGTGTTTACTGCTTGGTTATATATTCCTTAGGTGGGATACTTGAAACTCTTCCCTGTAATCCTCTCCATGGTGGGGATGTATCAGGTCTTGCTTTCTGGAACGTTCTCTACGTTTTGGAAGAGGAAGCGAGAGACGGTATCTGGTATGTTTCCCCGGGGACAGAACCAATAAAAAAATCACGCTAAGCAGCTGGTGCCCAGGGCTGCACTTGAGTGTGTAATGATTTCAGTGCTGGCTCATGCCCAAATGCCCCCCCCCCTCCCGGGGTGCTGCACCAAGGCCAAAACAAGGAAACACCGGCCTAATCTGGAGATGGGGCAATAGGGTGACTTCTGCCTTTGAGAGGGACGGGGCCTCCGCCTTCTTCCCCGGCCGTGAGAGGCCTTTTCCCATTTGCTGACACAAAGACCGGGGTCTCCAGTGAAGCTGGACGCTGAAGAAGGTGGACCATCCTCAGGAAAAAGAAATCCTGACATCCATCACGGCTACTCCAGGTACTCTGGAAGGCAGAGCCGGGCCTGGTTTCCCTGCTTTGAAAGGTCTGGTGGGAACGGAGCTTTACTTTGCAAAGCCAGATGAGGAGGGAGGGGGCTTTTGCTTAAGACCCCAGAATCTGAGGGGCCTTTTTTGATGTCGGTCAGGGGAGAAACCAGCTTTGTTTCACATCAAAGGTGCTTCACGCCTCCCCCCCCCCCACAAAGACGAACTGACATATCAAAAGCGAAGCCTTTCCTGACATCTGATTCTATGGTGGAAAATGGCAAAAGACTTCAAGAAAGAACAACTGATATTTGAGTCTTTTCCTGAGCATAATTTACCAGTTATATAGTTGTTGTTGTGATCCTCACCATCAATTATTGTTATTGCCATTACCATCATCAAATAAAGCCGCACTGCTTGGATCTGCACGCATATTACGAAAATACGTTATGACGTCCTAGGCCCCTGGGTGGGGCCCGACTAGTAACCAATGCCAAATCCGGCGAAACAACTGGCCGCTGTGATACAATTGTATAATAATAATAATAATAATAATAATAATAATAATAATAATAATAATAATAATAATAATAATAATAATAATAATAATAATGGTTTTCAGTCCCTTTGTGATTTTCAGTTACAGAAAATTCAAGGTTTCAGGAAAATCTTTCTCTCCAAGGCATTTTATTCCAAGAGAAGCTTTGTTTAAGGCCCTCCCTCAACTTTGTGACACTGGGAGGTGGAAGTGACTTCAGCTGAGTGGAAGCAGACCTCATTTAGTGACCCAATTGGGACCGGCAACTTGGTTGTTAAGCAAAGCATTTACTAAGTGAAGCCCATGAAGGTGCTTACAAAGTTCCTTCGGCTTTTCCTTTCCTTTCCTTTCCCAAACTGTGAAAGTGGTAAATGTGATGATTGGTTGCAAAGTTACTTTTTCCTCACCACAAAAGGTCATTGTGTACAAAGCCGTCACTAAACGAAAACTGTCTGTGTATTAACTGGTGTGTATGTGTATCTTTAAAAACTCACACGCGTGACAGTGAAGGACTTTCCCCCCAGCTTCTCAATCGCTTGCCTGGGCCTGCCTGGGCCGGGAGGGGACCAGCCTTGGCGAGGCAGCCAGGAGGGTTCAGAAACGAGGTTCTAGACCAAGGCGGAGGAACATTCCAGAATGTTCCGACCGCTGGGCCTGAAAGAGGGACAGGAGGTGGACTCCGTCCTGGCTCTGCCAAGGAGGACCAAGTTTGAGAAAATGGCTCCTGCTCCTCTTCAGAGAGAGAGAGAGAAATATTTGTTCTTCTGACTTCTGGGAGGAATATGAGATGCCGCTTCTTTCATCTTTTTTCCCCTCCCTTTTTCAGCTCTCCTTCCTTTCTCTTCCTTTGATTTCTTTCAAAGTCACGCAGGGCTTTCTGAATTGAGGATCACGAGGCTCCTGTGCGCTGGGAGCTGCTGGTCACAGAATGACCTTTGGAGCTGTTTGCAAGCCAGGACTTCCTTTATGGGGGGATTACGAGCCCCCCATTTTTTTTAAAAAAAAAGGAACCTTCCTGTCCCTGCATCTTATTGTCCGAATTCGCTGTCTGATCGGAACGGAGGGTCGTCGTGAAATCCGATTCAGGACCCCCAGGGACTCTGAAACTGCAGGCCAAGCAAAGGGTGTTTTTCTGGGGCGTTTGTGGGGAAAAGGTTGTGCGAGGCTCCTGCCACAATGGGGGACATCCGATACGCACCCAGTCAGAACCCGACGCTGCTTTTGTTCCGCGTTTCCCGCAGGCAAAGATGTAAAGGAAAGTTATAAGTGGCTGCTATTCAAGGAGATAATAAAACTCAGCACTGTGGGGGAGGAAAGAGTGGAATGTTATTAATAGCCTGTAATTGGTGCTATGAAGAAAGTCTTTGTTACGGTCCAGGACCAGCATTCATGCAGCTTCACACAGAGGAGGCCGGCTTAAAAGTCAGCAGAAGTGACATAAAAATGTGGAAACCAACAACAAGAGAAATCCAAACTGGCAGCTAACCTATTCACCTATTCTTCACCTATTCGTTCCCGGCTGTTCCTTTAGGAGAGCAACACGACCACTCGGAGCAAGGCTCTCCAATCCCCAATCCCCAGACTCATCTGTGGCCTGTTAAGAACTGGGTGAGCAAAACTGTGCATGCAGGGGGTCTAGCTTGAGCCTTCCACCTTCCCGCCCCCCCCCCCCCGTCCCTTCCCCGGTCCAAGGAAAAATAGCCATCTATGAATCGGACCCCAACATCAGAACGGTTTAGAGCCACAGGGAAAAGGTGATAGCAATGTGAGGACCATTAGAGTTGGGGGGGCTGTCAATTGAAAGGGTGCATGTCATGAATTGTGGTTGTTGTAGCTGTAATTGTGATGGTAGGATGGAAATGGCTGGTTGTAGGGAACCAGTTTGTGGCCGCGTTCTGGAACTAACCGGCATGATGATTCCGGATTGAGGCTGGTTGCAAAGTAACCAAGATGAATAACTTGGCGTTGATCTTTTTGATCTATGCATTTTAGTATGGATTTAATTGATCAATAAATAATTTCCCTTTGGGGTCAATAGAATATCAATTGCTATGCATCGAATTCACGCTTTCTCCAGAAAGTTGTCTTGTGATGCCAACCGAGGCCCCCTCCCGTCAGCACCGGATTTAAGCCATGCATCTGATTTGCTCCGTTTCATTTGTTCAGGGAATAAAACACAGTTTCATCTGAAGTCAGCTGGGCTCCTGGGGAACTCCGCTTATGGGTGAAATCCATAAGTGAAATTCTTGGCAGAGGTTTGGAAAGGCTTCGCTGTTGCCGGCTGGGAAGTTTTCCAACTTCCAGTCTAGCCACGGCCTTGGGATTTCCTGGGATTCCTCCAATCCAAGTTCTGGCCGGGGATTAATTTGGCTCCTGGGTCAAATTAATTTCCATGGGGCTCCAAAACGAGAACATGTTTCTTTTTAAAAAAAAAATCCATAAAGAGGAGAGTGGCTTTTGCAGCAGGATAAGATGATGGGCTTAGCCACATTTTCCTTCATTGCCATGGTTTTTTTATAAGTGCTGAACAGGAGAGAAGGCACATTTGCTAGTCTCAAAATGCACATTTCCCCCTCAAAATAGGGTGCTCTGGAGGCTTCCCCGGCCGCATCCTGCCAGCTAGTCAGGCAAACGCATTCGACGCCTTGCTAGTCCTCCCAAGGTGGCTGCCTTCAATCTGGGTAGCCCAGAAGGCTGGAGTAACTCGTAAGGATGTTAGCTAGTTGTGACTTTAACCATCTGGATGGAAGAGAAAGTCCACCTTTCCTTCCTTTGCAATAAAACCACGCTGCAGTGAGGCCAGGAATTGTCTGGGGCAGCTTCCATTACAAGTGGAGGAGCCTCCATCTCAGGGGCTTCCACGCGGGGGGGGGGGGGGGGGGTGAAGGGTAAAAAAACCAAGATGGCAGCTGCGGCCCCTTGTTTGCCCCTCGGGCGGCCCTTCTGTGGGGAGAGGGGCTCTGTCTGCCTCTATCCAGAGGGGATTGAGGGGATTCCCCCTGGCCCATGTTTTGCTTGAGAAGCTGTGCTCTGAAATAAACCAGAGCAGCCAGGGGACAGCGCGGCTCCTTCTCTGCCAGGGCCACCAAAAGGAGGCCACCTTTGGACAGCGGAGAAGCCAAGCGGGGCAACGGGTGGAAGCTGAGGTAAAGGGCTTTCTGTTGCCCGTTGAGGAGGAACCTCCCTCAGCCACTTCTGGCTGCTGGTTTCATGATGGGTTTAAGGCCCCAGAACTGTCTTCCGCAATGCAGCCAAGAGTTTGGTTCTGTCAAGGTTAACATCTTCTTAAAAGAGCCTCTTCTCCTTCTCAGGCGGATGTCCATCGTCCTGCAGCCTTAGGCCTTCCTTCTGAATCATAGCCCCCCCCCCCCTTTTGTGTAAAACAGCACAAGCGGAAGGATTGTGCATGTAGAAGACCAGGAAGTATTCATTGGCAACAAACATGAAGGTTCGTGAAAGTGACAGGCACAAAAAGAGGTTTTTCTGCAGGCGAAATTGGGCAAAGCCATTGTTGTGAAAGGAAGAGAGGAAGAAAGCAGCCCCAGGAGGGCCATAAAGGCCAGGGAAGTTGAGCCTCTCCTGGGGGGGTTTGTTTTGCATTTCCCCAGAAGGGGAAGGCTGGGCCAACCAGAGGACAGCCTTAATCACGCAGGTTCTCGCCCTGCCAGAGCTTCCGAGAAAAGGGGGGAGCGCCTGTCCTCCCAGAAGATAAGATCAAAGGATGCAGGCCAGGACAGGGAGGAGGAGGAGAGGCAGATAAAATCCCAGCTCTCCCCCCTGGAATTATTATTACCTGGCTGGCCTGAGCAGCTCCCCCCACCCCCACCCACCCCCATGAAATGCAGTTGCCAGATTTCTCTTCCTGTCCGGCTGCCCTCCCTCCCCTCCCGTCCCCTCTTTCTCTCTCCCCCCCCCCTTTTCTTCTCCTTCCATTTCTTCGGCTGCATTTCTCTGCTCTGCCCTCTTTCCGCCCCTCACCTCCTCCCCAGCTGCCCTGGCCCTGTTCGTCTTTTCAGATCCTGAAGCAAAAGGGGCAATGCTCCCACCCCCCCACAATCGCTCGCCTGGTCCCGGGCATCTCCCGTCCAGTTCCTGCCCCCCCCCCCAGAGAAAGGGCCATCAGATCTGCTGCTTCTCTAAAAAAGAGAATATTTTGGAATAATCACTCCAATGTCAGAGAGAGGAGAGAGATGAGCCTTATCTGTTTTTTTCTTCCACGTTCATCTTTCAAAAGCCATAAAATCGAGTCCTTGGGCTCCTGGGGACGACCTCCTTGGCTTCTATAGATGGATGGGGAAAGATTCCAGTGGTAAAATGATCCTAGTCTTGGACTGAATTTTAAATTAAATCTCAAATTTTAATTTTGCTCTAAACCTGGAACTCAAACCATAACATGGCCTCTAATGACAACTGAGATGACACCGTTTAATTTCTCCATTAGGCCCAGCTGCAACTGCCTTCCTGGGCACCTGCCTGTTTTCTATGAATTAGCCAGTCAGCAGGAGGCTAAACCTGTGCATGCAGGTTCTCGGAAATAGGCCTCCTTAATCAATGGGGACCCACTTTGAACGCAGGGTATAAAATAGTCTCTGACACAGGGATGGTTGTTGCCTGGGCAAGGATGCAGAAGGGCCATTGGTGTCTTCCAATAGGTTTTTTTCCCCCCAAATGTCTATTCTCGCCTGCGTCCTTCGAGGTGCCCGGAGCCTGTCAGCCCTTTGGAGGAGGCCAAGCCAGGAAACAGACACTTCCAGGAATGTTGGTTTATTGTTGTGGGGCATAATTCTAGAATCCTAGCTAGGTTTCCCTCCATCCCACCTTATGCCAAATAGAAAGGAGGGGGCCTTTTATTTCTCACTCTTTTTCTCTTTCCAGGACTGAGTTGTCATTTTCCCTCTCTTTACAACTCAAAAATCCCTTCATCAGGCACCTCCACATTTCTTTGTCAAAGTCCCCCATCTAAATACTGACAGCTCCACCCCTTCCTTGCTCCCAACCTCAGAGACATTAATGCACAGGGACTATATAGGCTGAAGGCCCTGCGCCTCGGTGGGGCTGAGACAGCTCCTTCCTTACGCACGCTGGCCTTCAGGAACATCCCACAGGCTGAGCATCCCCTCCACCGCAGGTCACGACGGAAACAGCTGCCTCTTTCCATTCTCTTCTGCTTGGCCTCCCCAGGGCAATCGGTTCTTGTCAGCGTTTCCAGGGTATTTGGAGAAGGTCAACCAGCGTTTGGGCTCCGCCTCTTGCTCTCTTGGGACCTTTTAGATGCCAGAGACTTGTGACTTTCCAGCCATGATGGAAAAGGGCAGGGAGATGGTGGGAATCCATCATTTGCTGGGATGCCCTGAGAAGCTTGCCCAGGTGCTACACAACTAAATCCCTCTTAAAAGTGTGAGTCTTGGTGCCCTGAAATCTTGCCCAGCCATCTAGCTGGGGGCTCCTCTTCCCCCCACCTTCCCTGGGAGGCCTCCGTGCCACAGAGAGCTTTACTTCCCAGTCTTGAGTTCCGCCAGAATCAATGCAGGCCTTCGCGGTCCAGCCAAAGCCTTGAAATGGACATTTTGCAAGAGAAAGCAAATGTTTGACGGCCCAGAAAACCCTGCAGCTTTACTGTAAACAGCAGGGAAAGTCATTATTTCTGGGACGGATCGATTCTGAACGCCGTCTTCCGGGGAAAGAAGCTATAGATGGTTTTGCTGAGCTTGTAGGGATGCCTTCTATTTTGGGAGCACTTTCTTAATTGCTTTTCTCCAAGAACAACAACACACAGCGGCCTATTTTGCCTTCGCGTGTAAAGCCGGGGTGAGATAACTGGAACAGCCTAAATGAGCAGCTGCTTCATCTCCATGGAAAGGAAGAAACTTAATTATCTGGTTTTTCCTCAACTCTGCCATATCAGCTGCTCTTTTCTAAAACTCGGTCATTATCCTCTCTTTCCTCTGCAGAATAATTTCCTTGCCAACCAAGTTTGTCAAAAGTAAGTTGAAGATCAAGGTATTTCCTTGCACACTGATGCACACCTACTAATTTCCTGCCCGTTCTATTATAAACAAAAATTAACCTTTTTTTTAGCCAGCTGGGAGAGAACATGCTAGAGATTTCTGAGTTATGGGATCTTTACACAGATGTGTTCAAAGGTGCTTCAAATCCTCCAAAATAATTAGGATCCCATTATTCTAGTTATTCTTTTATAAGGTATGCAGTCATAAAATGTTTTGGTAGAGCCAAAGATGTGGCCTCTTCCACAGTTGTGGTTTTATTAAAAAAAAAAAAAGGCAAGATGGCGGCCCGTTGTGTGGGGAGATCAAAGCTCTGCCTGGTTATTTTGCACGCGTGTTGCATGTGCCGTGTAGATCTTCCAGGGGATCCTCTCCCCAAAACGCTCCTGAGCATCCTCTTCTACAAATAGGAAATGTTGCATTCAGTTCCTCAGTAAGATTTCAAAACCTGGTTCTGCCATTGATTTTCAGGTTCCCATTCAGGTCCTCTGGCTATGGAGAGTCATGGTGGGCAGTTTCAATGGCATCTGAATAAATAAGTTTATAAGTGAAAATGTATATGAATGGAACCCCTCGTTATGCAGCAGACTTTAAGGACAAGGTGTGGATAGCAAAGCTGCAAAAGCAATAATAATTGGAAGGAAATCCATCCCAGAAGGAGTCGAGGGTCACGTTGAAGCTCTCTCAAACTCTTGCTTGATAAAAATGCACCCCGTGGCAGGGCTCCCCCCCCCCACTCCACCCTTCTCTCTCTCTCTCTCTCTCTCTCTCTCTCTCTCTCTCTCTCTCTCTCTCTCTCTCTCTGGCAGAGTTAGGGAGTGCAGAGATATTTCCCATCTCCTTTCAGCTGCTCCTAAAACAAACCTTCCTCGGCTGGCTGCTACTGCAACGATTTAGGCAAAGGAGAAGTGAGAAGAGCTGGAAGTCATTCATGGGAGACAAAGAATGGGCCCTCCCCGAGCCAAAGCCCACGTCAGCAGGAAGGGTAACTTATTTCCAGTATAAGAGATCCATGGTGACCAAATACCTTCTGGGTCAGAGGGGGCTGTGCAGCCCAGTCTGCGGGCAAGCAGGCCACAAAGGACAGCAATGTGCATGAGAAAATCTGCCATCTCTCTCCAACACACACACACACACACACACACACACACACACACACACACAGACTGTGGTTCTGTCATGAGATATCCGAGTGGAAACAGGCAGAGAGAA
This sequence comes from Thamnophis sirtalis, assembly GCF_051295495.1. Classification (NCBI taxonomy): domain Eukaryota; kingdom Metazoa; phylum Chordata; class Lepidosauria; order Squamata; family Natricidae; genus Thamnophis; species Thamnophis sirtalis. The sequence goes on from NW_028261389.1 coordinate 82,554,744, forward strand.
ACAGGCATGGAGTGGACGGCCGATGGTGTTTCTCTTTGCACTGCTTGGAAAGGAAAGAACTGGAACTTCAAGGTGCATAAGATGCAACTACGTTCGCAAAGAGCCAGTGGAAGAGTCGGTCACGGGTGGCTACCCTGCAGGTTGGTCTATCATGAGAAATGAAGCTCCCAGCGGGGTTTCTTCTACTTGACCCCTTGAAAGCTTCCATTGAATGTCTAACCCTAATTAGGACTGACTCTGTTTAACTCCACCTGCCAAAAAAAATTAGCCCAAATCAGCGAGAGGCTTTTCTTTAGCTAAATCCGCTCCTTGAGTCCCCCGATAAGTTCAATTGCTTTGAACCACAACTGTTCCAAAGGGGAGTCCCTCAACCTCTTAGGAGACCTAAAGCGTCATGTCTATGTCGACTCCAAATTCACCCGTTTTAATATTTTAAAGTAATATATTATATATATATATAAATCAATCAATCAAATATCTGGTGCAGAAGATTGGGATTGATGAAAATATTTCCTATCAGCCAACTGAAAATATGCTTGTTTTTAAGATGATGGGTGAAATTATTATTATTATTTTTTTAAAAAAACCTCAGATTTAAAGAGTTGGATAGAGAGATATTATGTTATATAAATATTACCAAAGGAAAATAAAAGAATCCACCCAGATTTGTATAGATTGGACTGTTTACAAAGCAAACAAGCAAACAAGCAAACAATGAACTGATTCTTTCAGAAATAATATGAGATCAAGTTATGTTATTGCCAATTGTTTAAAATGGTTTAATGACCTCCGTCTCCATATCTGGGCATTCTATTATTAGGGTACTTGGTGAAATAGCAACAATGGCACTCGATCCAAGAACGGAGGTGCAACATTTCCCTATAATTTGGACAGTTTCTTTTTACAGACCTTTAACCTTGATGGATGGGATATTTTCAGAAACAATTCCGTGAGGAATTTTCCAACCAGCTCAGCTTTGCCAAGATGACTTTGGCACCTGAGCTTTTGCAGCAGAGGCAGAACTTTTGAATGGCCGTCGGATTTTCCTTCTGAAATGTTTCTACGGCAATTGAAAATGAGGAACAAGGGCCGGAGTCCAACGCTCTCCTTGCCCCGTTTGATAATTTAGGGGTATTTGAAAAGGAAGAGGGAAACTGCTCCAGAGGCTGCATCTTCGTGGCAATCTCTCATGGATTTACTACCAACACCTGCCTGCCAGGCTCTGCTGGGGCCGTCAGCCAGAGGCGAACTAGGCAAGGGGAAGAGGAGGATTTCCTGAACGCTCACGGTTTCCTTCGGGCCAGGGAAGAGGCGGCTGCTGAGGTAGAGAGGCCTTTCCGTGAAGGGCGATCGAAAGACGAGGGAAAAGGCGGCGTTGAGAAGGTGTAGGTGTAGGAGAATGAATGAATGAATGAATGAATGAATGAATGAAGGAAGGAAGGAAGGAAGGAAGGAAGGAAGGAAGGAAGGAAGGAAGGAAGGAAGGAAGGCAGCAAAGCATTTTGGCTAGGATATAAGTCAGCTCTGCTGTTGATTTTGTGGGTTTTGGTTGTTTCTGTCGCTCATCCAATCTCATGGTACACAGGTTGTGCATTGACAATAAAGGTTTGAATTTGAATTTGAGGCCGGGGACTCCCTATCCTGAAAGCCACACTGCTTTGGCATATATCCTGGTTTATTGGATAGTTATTGTTTGTTCGGTTAATAGGCTTTCTAAAAGTGATCCCTGTTTGCTGGTGGAAGAATGGAGTTTTAATTCTTTAATCAGATCCTTCATTTCATTAGGATGATTTATGGCAGCTGTATGGCTTGGATGTCTGCAATTATCTTTCTTCTCCATCAATCCACTTCCATTGTGGCTGATGAAAAGTTATCAAATCAAATCTATAATGGACCCCAAAGAGGCTGACTGGACACAAAGTTTGCATTTTGCTTTCTTCCTTTTCTGCAGCCGGCCCCAGTTTAATCCTCACGTCTCCCAGACCTGAAAATGTCCCCCCCCCCACTTCTTTGCCTGAAAGGTTTGGAAAATTTAATGCTCTACAAACAATGAAGCCAGAACTCCAGAACTGCAATCTGCTCACATGGAACGGATATCATATGCAGCGGGAAGGGGGTAAATGCCCCCCTCCCTTTAAAGTCTGTGTGGTGGGGATGAACAAGTTGTTCAGGGTATTTATGAAGAGGAAGCAACTCCTCTCAGGGACATATAAAGAGAAGACAGTCTTCATTTGGCATAGCTCATAACTCTCATGAACAATTCCCTTGTGCTCCAAACTCTGAAGCTGCCGGTTACACCCTCTGGCCTGCTCACAGAAGCCGATTTTCTGGGATTTTTCATGCCGGTTGAGAGGAGGGCTGGGCCCTGATCCTTAGCATGCAAATCAACTCTTCAGAGGCTATCAGCATGGCGTGGCAGTGGCCATGGAGCCAACAAAGCCGGGTGTATATTGATCAGCACACCAGCCCCTCCTGCCTTTGGCTAAGACACACCTGGTACAGTTGCAGTCCTTTTACTCCATAGTAAAACTATGCGTGGATGCACAAATGCGGAGATGCAAGAAAGGAGACCTTGCACACCACCAGAATTCACACACGACACTAAGCTACTGTGGAGAATCAGAGACCTTGAGTGGGTGAAAAACAAGGACTGTTGCGTAAGCCAAGAGAGCTGCACCATCCTTGAGTCCAGGGGGAAATGCTGCCAATGAGTAAGGACCGAATTGATGACATCAGCAAAGATCAGAAAACTGACAACTGGCAAAGAGGAGGCAGAAGGCAGACAAAACCTGCCTTCTGGGGGGAGGGGAGAGAGATGGGAAGGATTTACTTTTCCTTTGGTGTCTCTCGACTTCAGAGGGACAGAAAACTTTCTGGGGCCTCTGGGAATAATCAGGTGGCTCTTTGGCCTGGTCTCATTCAGAGGAGACTGTGGCTGGAGGCATTGGATGGCCCCAGCAGCTCCTCCTTCCCTCTTAGTCCAGCCGTGAGTTTTCTAGGCCAAGAGGGGAATCTCCTTTGCAAGGACCGAGGATTCTTCTGACGGAGAAGCTGGTTTGTGTTTGATCTTGGTTACTGCAAAGAACTGGCTCACTAAGACTTCCCTGTTCTAGCATCGGCCAGGAAAGCTGGCACTTTCTGAAAACCGAGGGCTACGGACTCTCGGGAAGGAGGGGCTTGGTGGGTGGGCTTCTTCTCTTTTTGGGTCACATCTGGAAATACCAGAATTTCAGTTTGGAACTCCTCTCCGGATTCTCTCCAACCCCCCCCCCCCCCAAGGCTGTTGAAGGAATCAACTTGACAAACTCTGCCAATCTGTTCCCTGGAAGGAGGAGGAGGAGGAGGAACCTTCCATTTGCAGGCTTCCTTTTCTAAAATCAGGCCGTGTTTCTTCTGCAAGAGCAAGAGATCCTTCTGGCCTCTGAGGAATCTCCTCCTGTCAGAATCCACCCCCCTGTTTCTGCCCTCAGACCCCGGCCACCCCAGCGGCCACCCCAGCGGTTGGTGCTCTCCTCCGACTGCTGGGTTTTCCAGCAGGTGTAACGTTTAAACCCTCGGTTGACGTTTTTATTGAATAAATTTCAGAAATGCCTAATTTCCAGCCAAGACAGACTTGCAATTAAACAAATAAAAAGCCACTTAGTGCTAACTCCTAATAAACACGACTGTAGGAGGCCACGACAATCTGTACATTTTGCAGCTAATGAAAGTCAGAATATGAATGATATACGAGATCCCTTTCTTTTCCTTATATTGCGTAAGTTGAAGAAAAGCCCAGATCTTTCTAAGAAGAAGGATTGGCTGATCCAATATACAGACCCAAATTCCATCTGCAATAATAAGAAATGATATTACAGTTATTATTAAATGATATTTAAGATGGAGAAATAATCCTTGATAAGTTGTTTGTAATTTCTACCATTGGTCTTACCAATCTAGATTGCCAAGATTTTAAAACATGGAAAGGAGACATTGGATCTGGAGAGGTGAAGGGTTTGTATCTAGAAAAAGTGGGTGTTGTGCTCTAAAAGGCAGCCAAAATCCGGGCTTGCAGTGAGTCCCACTTGAGAGTCGCATGGAAGAAAGCGAAGGGCACCGGGAATAAAAATGTACCAAGATGCACATGCCCAGAAGGAGGAGATCAAGACTCTCTTCCCTTACTCCAGAGAGGAAAACGCGCATACAAGAAGCAGAAAAACAAAGTTCTTTTTAAAACTTTGGTTTTCAAAAGCAACTTCCAACAGCAGCAGCAGCAGCAGTTCAATGGGGGCAAGCCAGTTGCCCAGCCAACAGGGAGGCTCCCCTCCTCTTGCAGGAGTTAACGGGGGAAACCTCGGCCGGGAATTCGGTCCTTGGCCAAAGGTTAGACTCTCGAGCGGAATGGCCGCTTCTCTCTCTGGGGTTCTCTGATCTGGGCCCTGAGAGGGTCAGACGGCTGATGGCTTCTGGCTCGGCTGCAGGCTCAAGAGGAGCTGGGTGGGCATCACCCAGACATCCAGGGGCCGACCTCCGCACAGTGTTAAAGGGGCCACGGTTGACAGGAAGCAGCCCGAATGACAGAGTCTGGCTTCAGCTTGCTTGTTCTCGTCAATTCTACTGTGTTGATGGATTATTTTTTTATTATTTAAATGACCACTTTGCAAAACTATCAGAGATTTATAACAGTGATAAGAGCGTAGTTTTGCCTTTTCGGGTAGACAAAAGTAAGAAACACATTAAACTTTCCTGCCCTTCAGTTCTTCTCCAAATGCATCATGACTTCTTTTAAATTTCATGAGTATCTGTTCCTCAGTTAGTTTCAGTTTCCAATCGCCTAAAGAGAAGGGAGGCGGCTCGGTTCCTGCCAGTTCCCCATTACAGGGGCCTGTTCCCTGTAAGCCCTCCCCCTTTGGATGCCATCCCCCCTGCCTGGTGCACTTCTCCTCCCCTTGGCAGCTTCCGGAAGGGTTGGGAAGAGAGCGGAGGGAAACAGGCAGAGCCAGAAAAGGGGGGGTTTCTTCCTACGGTTCAGCCCAACCGGTGTGCTCTGGGAGGCTCCACCTCCAACCCATCCCTCGACCCAGGATCAAAGCCATGCTGGCCGTAAATTAGTCCGAGAGGGGGATCCTTTCATGGCAAATCCTTGGGCCTTTTGAACTCTTTGCCGCCTTCGAATTCTACACTTCGTTCTGCTGAAAACCAGGAAACCAAACCTGGGCCAAACTGCTGTCTTCTTTTTTAAAATTAGTTTTTATTAAACATTCCAACTTTTACACCACATTTCCACTAATAACAGCCTTCCAGTATCACTATTGCTTATATTTACATCATGGCTATTCAATTTCAATTGTATACAACACTATTCTATATATTGCATAATTATTCATATATGTACATAATACCCTTTAGTTTTAACTTGTACAATATTTACAAATATATGCAATATTTTTCCATTTTAGTATTCCTCTTAAGTAATCTTTGAGTACGGTCTTAATAGCAATGATACGAATCACGAGGCCAACTCGGAAGCATTGGAAGGCCCGCCTATTGTTAATATTCTGTTCTTCTCTTAGCCCTTCTTTATTTCATCCATTTTTCATCCACCCAATTCCTCGATATCTCTGGGCAGCCTCTAAAGAACAGCCGTATTGGTCTGGTGGCGAACAAGGGAACAAGCTATAAACCAGGAGAGGGTGAGTTCTAGTCCTACCCGAGGCATGAAGCCAGCTGGGTGACCTCAGGCCGGCCGCGCCCTCCCGGCCCCAGTGAGCAGACAATGGCTGCTTCGACTCCTGGGAAAGCCTGTCATGAAAACTGCAGGGACTTTTGCTCAGGGAGCCACCAGGAGCCGAAACTGGCTCACAGGCACAAAGAATAGAAATAAGACTAGAGGGTGGTTTTTGAATTTTATTTAAAATTAATGTATATTTATTATAATGTTTGATATATCTGATCGACAGCCATTTAAAATTTATTTTTTAAAACGAGAAGGAAAGATAAACCTAGCAAATTCTAACTTTGCTCACCTTGATGGGAAAAAAGATTTTATGAATCTGTCCTTGTAACACTCACACTAGAAATATGGGAAAGAACGGTTGGCGGTGTTTATCGCCTGCCGGGGACAAAGGCTGAGGATAGAATATATGGATTCCGGCCCCCGCAGCCTTCTTCTCCCTGGAGTCTTTCCCAGCAGAGCCAGAGCAGGGACCTTATTCCACCCAGCAGCCTGTCCTAAGCACCCCCCCTTTGCCTCTTTACATATATATTTTTTTTGGGGGGGGGAGTTACCCAGAGGGGGAGGGGACCCTTCTTTGCTGCTTCTTTTCCTTTCCAATGGCATCAGCTGCTTTTAATTTCAAACATGCGGCCGTCAGTGAGAGGCTGCCTAGTGGAAGATCACTGGCCAGGGGCCAGAAGGAACAGGCCTTGCGGAGTCCTGGGGAAAGATTCCATAGATTTAGCTTATCTTTCAAAATCTGTCCTGCAAATGTACACACACAAACACACACACACACACACACACACACACACACACACACACACACTGACATATACCTGGGAAACAAGAAGCTGGGAATTGTGTCTCTTCCTGAAGCCTGGCACAACAGGATTATTTGAAGTCTGTTGTGAAGACAGCGGTGTCTTCTGAAATCACGCTTGGAACTCAGTGCAAAGGGCTCATTGAGATACAACACTTTGCATTTGATTCCGTGGAATGGCAGTTCAGCCACCTGCAAGTTTAATAGAAGCAAAATACGGAACAGAGAAACAAAAATAGAAAGAAAAAATAAAGAATAGATAAGCAAATGGTGATAAATAATTGAACAAAAAGATACAGGGAGAGTGGCAAAGATTGTAAGGGGGGGGGAATAATCTGATTTATTATTCAAATCTGTAATTTCAGTTTGATTCATCAGCTCAGACTTGCTGTTCATCCAAGTGTCAGTTCAATTCTATTTAAGTTTTCAAATCAAGCTGTTGAATCAAACTGCCTTGCGGGTTTGATTCGACTCAATGCAAATATAGACGCACAAAGACAAAAGTGCCTTTCAATCAGCTTGAAGTCAGTCAGTCAGTGGAGCTGAATCCATGTTGAGTCCCACATTCGATTTAAAAGGTTGATTTGTTTTGAATTTGCAGTTGAATTGAAGCTTTAAAATGAGGCTTAGGACAGCACTAATGCCTACAGACACAGAGCAGGGTAGAAGGGATGAAATGTGTGTCACAATATCCCAGTGCAAATTCCATCCCTTCCATCCTTGTATCTGATGTTGTGACACCCGTTTTGGCATCCTCAAGATTAAGAGCAGATGCCTGGACTCCAAGGGTGGCTGTTGCGAGAAATCTGAATTAATTACTTGGAATCAGTTCAAGGGCCTCCCGAGATTCTCTGGGCCTGCAATTTGCAACCTGCTGTGGACCACTGAAAGTTCAAGAACTGCCTAGCAATCATTTTTTCTTCTTTTCAGAACTCAAACCCCCTTTTAATCCCTGTCTGGGTCCCAGTTTTAATAATGTTCAGATAGGCGTGTATTTAATAATAATATTTATCTGTCCCATCTCTTGGGTATGGGGATGTAGCTCAAGGAATAATTGCACACTATGCGTGGCACAAGAAACCTCTTGCAAGACAGCAACATTCATACTCTACACACATCCACACAAAGTTAGCAACGGCAGCTGTGGGCGCCTCTCAAATCCCCCTTGACTGGATCTCAGTTTTCTCCAGGAGGTGATGGGGAACCTTCATAAATGTATTCAGTCATAAACCAGCTAATTGTCCTCGTGAGCCAACAAACTCCCTCTGTGAGCTTCACGCACGAGAAGATAATTTGGGAAAGAAAATATGCTGAAAATGTGAAACTATTGCAGGTTCTAAATTGGGCATCTCCACCCTCTTGAATTGGGAAGAAGAATTAAGCGACAGAGTTGTGTGGATCAGCTGGTATGTGATGCCTTGTATGCATTTGGGGGGGGGAAACATATGTCACCTATTACAATGTGTACAATGAACCTCTGGGTGGAATATCTCTCTCTGTCTCTATGCAGTCCAAAGACTGGGGGACTTAAAGACCCTGCTACCTGCTCAAAACAATACAAACTTGCTTCCACATTTCATGTCATTTTGATTTTTTTTTTTAAAAAAACCCAGACAGGATATAGATGCAGGGAAGCCATCATTTTTTTTTCAAACTTGGCAACTTCAAGATGGGTGGATGTCAGTTCCCCGAATTCCTCACCCAGCAGGCTTAAAGTTGCCAACTTTGAAAAAGACTGAATTGGGCTTTTCTGCTCCTGCCATGCACGATATTAGGAGAAGGGGGCTCAGGCATTGGGGGAGGGGCCATTTGCTGGGTTGATGGAAGATGGCTCCTGTTGACTTTGGGAGGGAAAGATGCTCCTCAAAAGCCGGTGTGGTGATGTTGGCACAGTCCTAAGAAAGCCAGACAGATGTCTTGGTACAGACACCCGTGTGGACAGACGCCAATGCTGGCGCACTTCAGGAGAAAATGAAACGCGTACTTTTCTGAAGGAAGATTAAAAGCAGGGATGGGACAGGTTTCCTGCCTTCCCCCAGGGCTTGGCCTTCTTGGAAAGGAGACAAGGGAGGTCCTGGGAGGAATGAGTCAGCCAGAGCTGTGCTCCCATTGTGCTTATGTTTAAGTCGTGGGGAAGTGTCCCTATGTCTCCGACTGAAAGAAAAAGACACGATTCCTTTTTCCAGAATATGTCAATCAAAGGCTGCTGCTCTACTCCTAGGCCAGTAGGTAGACATTGGGAGCTGTGCTCATTCATGGACCAACCGCTTCACCCTTCGTTAGGAGGAGGTTTCTATCCAAACCCTGGCTAAAATCCTACCTGCATTTCATGTGCGTCTGGGAGGGAGACGTCATCTCTGATGTCAGAAGAACATAAATTAGATGTTGCTTCTTGTGACCTTTGATGGGTTCTGATTTCAGGCCAAGAAAAACGTTTCATTTGGGCAACTTTCTGAAATCAAATGTGGTCTTTATTACCCATCGCTATTTTTCTTTATATGCGGATCTGTATGTATTTGAACTGAACAGTCTGAGGAACTCAGAGAACTAAAATGTTTTCTGAAGGGGGAATGAAACGCTGGATGTTAAGAAAGATGAAAAGCTGGAAAGGGGCAGTTTTCTTCAGATCAGTTCTCAGTCTAGGATGGAATTAAATGTTCTTATTTCTTACTTGCATAAATGATAAAGATGCACCGATAGGAGAACCAAGGTCACCTTAACCTGCCCACTCTCACCTCTTGGGTTAAAGTCAAGCGTGGCTATTGTAAATCTCCCTCCTCCTCCTCCTCCTCCTCCTCCTCCTCCTCCTCCTCCTCCTCCTCCTCCTCCTCCTCCTCCTCCTCCTCCTCCCCCCACTGGTCTTCAACACTTGGATCACAGCTGTGAAGGCAAGAAGAACTGCAAGGAGAGATGGGAGGGTTCGACTAAACCAGCCTAACTGTTTGAGGGTGATTGGTCATCAATATCTTAGAAATCAATAGGAGGGTTTTTACCAAAAAGAGTTTTGTTTTATAAAGAATTAAGGATGTTTATAGCTCAGCCTTTTGCCCCTGTTAATCCTGTTTTCTAGATCCAAGATTCTTTTTCAGTGTAAGTCTATATCAAAACAGATACCTCAATTATTACCTTACTGAAACAAAGTTCTGCTCAAAAATAAAATAACCATGAGCCCCCCCCTCTCTCTTTCTCTCCCTCCCTCTTTCTGTAATGTTTTATTAGATTTTGAACAAGAAAGAAAAGAACTCAGAGAAGCTAATATTTGAAGTAAAGAGAAAAAAGAAGCATATAAACAAAGAACCAAGTCAAAAGTGTTTTTTTTTAATTTAGGAGATTTCTAGAACTCCTACCAATTTCACAGCCTATATCGGTGCAGCAATATTCCAGTCCATAAATGTTTATTACTTTTTTTAAAAAAAAATATCTAATGTTTCTGTTTTCAATATCTTGTAACGCAACTGCTTACATAAACAAACCAAAGGATTTCTTTTGAATGCAAAGCCACGTACTGTACTTCCATTTATTGAATCCATTCTTTCCTTAGGTAGAATTTCCAAATGAAAAATTGCTCCAATTTAAAGCGTAATTACTCCATTTGCATATCACTCTCATTAGCACGTCGTTGTTTTACATGCGTTTTCTTCCCATCCCCTTTTTATGGCAGAAACATGGCTCTGTGTGTGGCTTCCGTGTGGTGTCGATGATTCTCTCATTCCGAAGCCTCCAGGGGAGCAGAGGAACTTGGGGGCGGTGATTCCTTGGGTGCTTGAGCTCAAGAGCGGCTTCTCTGCTGTGGGAGCAGAACTGCTGAGGACGTCGCTCTGGCCTCAGACTCAGCCGGAAAATGATACCCTGAAGGTCCGGAGAGTCCGTGGCCTTTGCTGTTGTGGTCAGTGAAAACCAGCCATTCGCTCTTTCAGCTGAAACCTCCTGGGACACATTAGCCCCATGAAGCTGCATGGAATCTGAAGCCTTAGCGCCTGTCCGGCAAGGGGGACGACGACACATTGATGTACTTCATCGATTGTTATCAAAAGTCGGCCTGCATTTGCCACTCGTTCTTTGCAGATGGGCAGTTGGAGTAGCAATAAATGTTAGCTGACTTGTATAGCCAAAGAAACCAAGTTATGAAAACAACATGAATGAATATGGAGTCCTTCGTGCTCTCTGAGCTCGGTGATTCTCTCGTAGACGTTTTTGAAGAAAGATGGCTTATAACATTGTTTCAGAGGAAAGGCCAGCCTTTAAAGAGAGAATACAGTAGAAAACAACCACATGCTGGCTTTGCAAAGTGAGTGAAATTAGGGGGGGGAATTCTAAGAGAAAAAGTTCATGGGGCCATTCTGTTCTTCAATTCCAGGATGTGTTTTAGGGAAACACCTTTTTTTTCAATTATTCAATTTGTTGTAATGCTCTTGGGAACAAGTGATTTCATTTTAGCTTTCTTTTAAGTCGTTTTAAATTGGCGGTGCTGGAGAAAGTTTACCCACACAGCTGCTACCAACAAAATTCTACTTGGTGCCTCCACTTTGCAGGTAAGCACTTAAGTAGAAGTTGCAGATGTTTTATGTGTTCAGGAAACAGTCTCCAAGCCATGGTCACTGCGGAGAAATTTGCGTAAATTGGATATAAGAAGGAAACCGCAGACCCCCCCCCCACTCATGGGTCCCTCTGGTTTGGCTTCTCCAATGTTGCAGCGCTGAATAATAGTCAAATGACTGTTTTACTCTGTTCCCATTTTCCCCTTGAGACAAAGGTACAGCAGCCCCATCATATATTCTACTGGTTTTGCTTTGCTAGAACCAGGTAAGCCAGCATAAATCTTACTTCACCTGGGACTCATTTGAGTCGCCGCTGTGTAATTACTCTTCACAAAATGACCTCTAGGTTTTATTATCTTCCTGGGTTTGACATATTTCTACAGTTCTATGGAGAAGCAGGTAGAGGCCACGACTTTCTCTTCTGCTGAACTGGATGAGTCCCAATTCTGCTGTAAGATGATTTCCTTCAGACGGTGGCCGTCAGGCTCCTTTCCCTGACAAAGGAGGACATCAAGGGCATTAAGTGGCCACCAGGTGGGAGACCATCGCCAGGGACTAAGATTCTGGGGGGCTTTTCACACACTGCCCCCCCCTCTCCCACCCACCCACCCCCCTGTATTTTCATTCATTACCCAAGGATGGTGCAGTTGGGTCATTTTCGGCCCTAGAGATTTTCTTACAAAGCCATTTACTTATTTAATTAAATAGATTACAAAAAGAAAACATGGGGAAATAAAACGAAACAAGGTGGGGGGGGGAGAAACCTAGTTATATGAGGGTAATTCAATCATGGGTAACAAAGACTGTAAGATCTTCAATCCCCTGACTAACAGAGCCATACATTCACACACATTCCTTAGCTATAGGAAGGCCATAGGTGATCCATTTTCATTCTTTTATCATTAATTTCCATATAATAGGCATAGTGTTTAAAAGAATATGGATGTGCAAAATATTAAACCCTGGCTAAAATTAATATACAGTACATAACGTCATGTTAAGTATTTTAAAAAGTATTGCAATAATATTAATGCTTGTCGAATAAGCAGTAATCTAAGATCGATTGATATTTTTGACATAGACAAGGTAACAAGCATCTGCCACCCAGGCAAAGCATTAATATACAGAGGTATAAAATAAGAATGTAGAAAAATGCCCCCCCCCCCAATCCATGTCAACATGGCTTGTACCAGGGGTTGGGTGGTCATTTCAGAGAGCCCTGGATTGCAAGGTTTAAATTTAAGCAACTACGCCATTAAATCCAGAAACTTGGCATAGGATGCAAAAGAAAGCACTGACGCCTGCATTATGCTGCAGAGTTAACCACTTGGTTGTTACTAAGATGTTGGAGATCACAGCCAATTATGTACAGAAAAGGAGAATCGGGATAAGCTGCAGGAAGAGCAGTGATTATTTATAACAATTATTGCTGCAATGGGAGTTTAAATAAGATGATTCTGTTCTTCCTGGTATGTAAATATTATGATTTATTACAGAGGGGGGAGGGGTGTTTAAGCAATTCCAAGAAGGTGGCAGCATAGTTGCGGTAATGAGTTCAGAACCGGATGGATTTCTTTCTGCTGACAGAGTTGCCTTAAAATGCAAAATCTTGCAAAAAATAAGTTTTTACTTTTATTTTAAGAGTAGAACTCTGCGGGGGGGGGGGGGGGTGAGAGACAATCCAAGTTAACAAAACAAAACAGATGAAGCCACTAAAATATATTCATGCATTTCAGAAGCAATAACTGACTTTATCATAACTAGGAAACATTCTTCATTTTTTGGTTCCAGAAGGAAATTAAAGAGCTTAAAAGATGTTGGAGTTTCCAGGATTGATCTAACACATGTAGTGGGTTGGTTTTTTTTAAAGTCACCTGCAAAGAGGGTTTTTTGAAGGACTGTGTGATGGAGGCTCTTTCTCCATGGATTCAAGCAGTGAAGGTCAAAGTGACAGCCATTCAGTTAGTTAGTACCTGAGGTCCGCTCCCCTCCTTCAGGACCCTGGACAGCACCTGACAACGTGCAAGGGGAGAACAGCGTGACTAGGAGCAGAGCCAGCACGGGAGCCTGTCGTGTCCCCTTGGGAATGGCCAACGGCATCTGATGAATCTCTGTCATAAAGAGCCTGCCCTGTTATTCCATCGTGCAACAGTTAGATCAACATCACAAATGTCCTCGGGTTCCATGAGGCGTCAGGGTGACCCAGAGAGTCTCTGTGTTTACAGTGTCAAATGCCTTGGCCAAACAAGGAAGCCATCTTTTACTTTTGGATTTCAGGGCTGCCACGCTTTCTACTGTGGGGAAATCGGAGGGGGGATTATGGGTGATATGTAGCCATAATAACCTTCCTTCTCAGAAAATCAAGGCCGCCTTATCCCTGCACCTGGATGGGTGTGGATGGGAGGAATCTTTCTTTGTGGCAATGAAGGATTGGGCCATGTAACAGACTTGTGGGTGTGGGGGCAAGATCTTGAACTTTCACTTGGGTGGGGGAAACCTGGAAGCTTTCAGATTTGGGTTTTCCCAGATGTGCCAACATGACATCTCTAATAAAATGGAACTTTGAGGAAACCCAAGCCTCGGGGTTGTTGTTGTTCTCCTCCATTGGGGGTCTTACAATGAGAAGGAGTCTATTCAGAAAAAGGCAGCAGTGATGGTGCCTGCGATGGACAGCGGTGAAGAACCGTCAGAGGCAGAAGAGGCCAAGGGACTTTGGCCAGGGGAGTTCAGGCAAAGAGCCTTTTCTGCCGTGCTTCCCTCTCCCCAAAGGTGTCCTATCCCTTGAGGTGAGATCAGCCCCACCCTCTGAGTCTTCTGAAAGGGCCTTAAATCCTGGCTCCGCCAGTTAGCCTGAGGCTTGGATGGGGCTATACCATTCTGGAGCTGTTAATACATGGAAGATTCCACCTGACCCCCATTGCACGCAGTCACCATCTTGGCGAATTCTTCATTTAACATTTACTGTTTTACTGCTGTGATCTTTGCATCAATGCTTTCATCATGCTGTAAGCTGTTCAAAGTTATGTGATTGTCAGATAGGCCGCACATAAATTTAATAAATAACACCCCTATACTGTCTGCAACATGATTTGTTCCCTTTATTTTTATAGAGATCCAGGATGGGGGCCTTGTGTGTCTCTCTCTACACTTGCCCTGCATCTCCTCTGTGAGCCATGAACACGTGATGTACTTGGGCCTGGTGGATCTCAGCAGGGATGCCCTCCCACCCTGTTCCTTTACTTGAGTTCACCTGCTAGATCCCTTTCTTCATCTCATCAGCAGAGGGAGGCAGGTTGAGGGCATCAAAAACTGGTAGCCGAGGAATCTGCAGTAAAACCTCAGGTTCAACTGTGGATGCCCCAATGAGCAGGTTGGAGAAATGTTCAGGTGGTGGGTTCCCCCCCCCCCCAGTCCTTCCCGGTCTTTGATCAGGCTCAGCTCATCAGATGACAACAAGGGGGAGCAACCTGATTTAGAAGGGCCGTAAGCTGCCTTTAAGTCTCTGATGACTCTTTGCTTGTCTGAATAGAGCTCCACCTTCTCAGCTCTTCTCTGCCAACGCTCGTCCTGCATTTCTCATGGTTCTGCCTGTACGTTGGATTTAACCTCGCCTTTCTTTGAGACAGGTGATGGGTCGCCCTGCCTGTCATCCTCAGCCTTGTTCTTGGCCCGTTGAAATGGTCTCTTTGATGGCCTTTTCATCAGACCAGCCTTGGGTCGAAATATAGCCGTTGCGGTCTGTGTGATGACATCTCCAGACTGCATCCACTTCTCAGCGTAGGTTCCTACAAGTGGTAGATGGGCAGAGAATTCTCCGTTAAGCATTCCTTGAAAAAGTTGAACTTGGCTTGTCCTGCACTTTGCCAATGTCGAATGATGTTAAGACATTGGTTGGGTGTCACGTGCAGGTTGAGGATTAACCAGAAGAGCCTGGGATCTGGTCAACACTTAGCACCTCCCGTAGCCTGGCTGATGACGGCCTCTTTAAGGTCACTCTGACAGGAGGCGCCTGTATTTGCACCTGGGATGCATCCAGTTTGCTTTCTACTTCTTTGCAAACCTGAAGCTCCTATTATTGATGCACAGATTGTTCTCAGCACACTTGCTCAGAAGCAGGAGGGCGTCATTGTTTAGTTTTCCAACCCTGGGACCCCTTCCCTCAGCACCCTACTCCACCCCCACCCCCCACCCCCACGGCTTCCGTACAGCATTGGATCGCACTGTTGGAATCTACCATGTCAATAACTAGTCTGATCTACCGTAGGAGGGCTTAGCTGCATGAGTGTGTGTGTGTGTGTGTGCGTGTGTGTGTACTCTTGAATTCTTTGGAGAAAATAATCAATAGGAAGCAACAGAGATAGAAAGAAATATGTGGAAAGAAACGGAAACAGAAAGAAAATGATCAATAGGCCACGCTGCCTAATGTCTTGCTCAAGGGGCCAACAAGAGTGCCCAATTGTGAACCAGAGAAGGAAATGGGTGCCTGGCAAAGAACACCCGGGCCCTTTAATTGGGCCTGGTGAATTGCCTGGCATTTTCTTCTTTCTGTGCCCTAGAGGCAGCACTTGTGTTTTCCACAACTCACATAAATCGTCCCTATTGAAAGGGGCTGTACTGGCACTTTTCCTTAAAAAGCAACACCTTTTTTTCTTTCAAAGGACTTGAGAAAGATAAACTTTCTACTGAAACCAGGTTCAAATGTTTAGGCCATCTGCAAAGCACCATGTTGCTTTCTTCAGGACTCACTGAAAGCTCCTATTTTCTCCTTCTTTTCCTCTTTCATTGGTGAAATTAAGCTGGGGAAATAGCAGCTCCTGAACTGGTGTGTCGTCGTCCCCCCCGCCCCCACCTCGATGCCTACAGAGGGGCTTGGTATGGATGTATGGCGAGAGGTTTCTCTTTGAAGTTCAGCTGGGAGCCCAGGCCCAGGGCCCTTGTGGCAGAGAAGGAGAAGAGAGAGGGAAAGGGCCCTTCAAGGGGAGGAAGGTTGCCTTGAAGGCTAATAGACAGGTGGAGGGGAGCCCTGGAGATGGGGGGGGGCAGGCATTTAATAAGGTGGTCCCTCGGGCTCATTTCTTTGGGGGACCCTGGCAGGAAGAACCCTACAGAGAGGGGTGATTAATATGTGGCTGTCAGAGTGGTTAACAATTCTCATTAGTCCTTGTCCTTTGGCTGAACTTTCTATGGCCATAAAATTAAATTGGGAAGGGAAGGCAATGAATTCCACCTTAGGCTCCTGTAAGAAAATGAAGGGTGTTTGTGTGTGTGTGTGTGTTAAAGTCAGAGCATTCGGTTTTTGTATCACCTACCTAAAAAATGAAAGTGAGATAACGTCCTTTTGATACATAAATCCTTTGAAGATGAAGAACGAAAGTCGGGACACAGTTCAGTTTTTCATATTTAGCGTCTGCACTTTTCACTCTGGCTTCAAACTGCATTTTAGTTATATTATCACGCTATGACTGAAGCATGTGGCATGTTTCTCGAGATTTTCCAACAGGGTAAAGATTAAAGTCCAGATTAATCCAAATCATGTGAAGAAGATGTTACTCCCAAGAACCTTCACTGTTGCTGTCATGCACTGCTGATTTCATTTTGCATGGCATAGTTTTACTGGAACAATTATTACAGAAAATCACTTGATCTTCCCAGGCCAAGAAGCCTAGGAAACAGTTTAACTCGTGGTGATTCTGTAGAAATGCGGCTCCTCCTGTTTTCATAATGCTGAAAACTAGAGGGGAAAATTGAAGCAGACTGATGGGTCTAATGCAGTTAGCAGAATGCAACAGTATGCGATTGGGTTAATTAAACTGCATTCATTCTTCCCCTTCAGGTTATGCTTAATGTATTTTTTCATACCCAAAGCCTGCCAAATCTTCTCTTTCCTACAGATTGATTGGCCCAGTTTGCCAAAGGAGGCTTATTGATAAAATCCTGGTTTATAAACTCTTCATGAAAGCAATCTTTAAGCACACCCACCTACAGGCAGGATTCTTATTCATCTGCCCTGAAACTTGTGAATCTCTGCAATCTACCCCTCACTCGTGCTGTGTTTGCCACAGGTTTAATGGTGTGTATGTGAGGGGGAGGGAGGGAGGGAGGGAGCATCCTTACGAAGCCCTGGTTGAGCTGTGAACCCCTCACCCTTGCCATAAAGCTTAAAAGTCTGTTCTTTATGTCCCCTGGTATTAATTTATTGACTTGGGAAGCCATCCCTCAGAGGTGCCCACTGGTCGGGAAGGGAGTCTAAAAGTCCACCTGGTGGATAGAAGGATGGGACTGAAGGCCTGCCTCCTGGAGACAAGTGCGCAGGTAAGAAAAGGGGCTTCGGCCTCACCTTGACTATTTTATAGCCAGCCCTTGGAGACTGCCCTGGGAAAGGTCCAAGGGCTGCTTTGCTTGAGAGCAGTTTCCAATATTATTAGTGCAACGATCCGAAAGGAAACCTGGGAGTCGCAGGGGCTCTTCTTCTGTGTTTCCTAGACCTGCCTAAAGAAGCCATGAACTCAAAGGAGCCGAACTCCAGCACCCAGTCAACCGAGGGACCCCCGTGTGGGGACTCGGGGGTGGCAGAAGGTCTCCGGGATCAGACATGGCACACCCTCTACACGGATGGAAGAATCCCAGCATTGGTCAGAATGCAGCATTGCAGGCTGACTCTGCCCGCAGTCAGGCATTCGATCCCGACCAGCTCAAGGTCGATTCAGCCTTCCGTCCTTCCGAGGTCGATAAAATGAGGACCCAGTTTGTTGGGGGCAAGAGGCTGACTCTGTACACCCCCACTCCGAGAGGGCTGTAAAAGCCCTGTGAAACGATATATACGTCTAATTGCTATTGCTAGACTGGGAATTAAAGAAAAGACGCACCTGAGAGCCATTGCTGATCATCTCAAGAGGTTTCGCTACCAACTGGTGGAGTCGCCTTTCAGGGGGTCGTGATTTGGACTCCCCTCCCCCCCCCAACTAAGCTCTGGTCTCCACCCTCCCTACAGCACACTGTGTGCCAGGAGAGAGGGATTGCTTGCAGGATCCAAGGCTGCTTCAGCTATTTCTTCACCATGGCTGGGAATTATGGGAACTGCAGTTTGGAGGCCCCAGGCGGAGAAAGTGGGAGTGCCACACGGAAGGATCAGAAGAAGCCCTTCCATGGTCGTAGCCTCAGGGGCTGGGCCAGCCCGGAAAGGGTGCCATTAAAATCACTTCCTGTCATCTTGGTAGCCTAGATAGCCGGAACCAGAGGGGGGGGGGGCTTCTTCTCAGAGAGTTGGGGGGGGGGGTCCTGCAAATGGCTTCGTTGCCTGCGGTTCTGCCTCCTGATCCGACTGCCAGATCTGGCAAACAGGTTTTGCTTTTGATGGAGACAAAGGTAGAAGAAAAGAAATCAGCCTGGAGGCCACAGGCCACGGGCTGCTAGCGTGAAACGTGAACTGAAAAGCGACTTGTCTGTCTTCATTCCAGCTACACAGAAGCTTTAATCCCTTACAGGCACGGCTGAAAGTGTTCCTGCTTGAAACAGTGGTGTAAGATCAGTGTAAGGTGATAGGTGACTAACTCGGAGGATTATTATTTTAACCCAAAGCTTGCAGATAGAAACCCTGAAGAATCCTGGCTCCCAAATATCCTGAAGGTAAAACGTGGAACTCATTACAGAGAACCTCAACGCAACCCACACCTTTTCATTTAATTTTCAATTCACATACTCTTATTTAAATTAGGTTTTCTTTGCCCAGCTAGAAAGGGAGCTCACTCTCAGAATTCACCTCTGAAATTGCCAGCTGTATTTTAAGTAAAACAAACTTCTGCTGCTTTGCCTTTTAAAATCCCCTTTCATGAATACATCACATCACACAAAAAAATATTAAATGGTTTTAAGGTAGGAAAATCAGGGAATCCTAAGAAGCAGGAATCAATTGCTAAAAATAGGGAGCCAAGATTATAAAGAAACAAGACACTTTTTGCCTCTCTAATAAAAGAGTCATTCTACTGACTGTAGGCTTCCTTTAAGAAAAATAGTTTTGTAAGAGCATTAAATGAATAGACTCTTTATATTCGATATTTTATGTTCTAGCTCTATATTCCTAGTTTAGCTTCCTTTCATTTTACAATACTTTTCTCTCGATCCCTTGAATAGACTATGTCAACATAGGATGGCGATGGAAAATTTTCCATAGATGTAGGACAATAAAGCATTATAACTAGATTTCTGTCTATTTGCCTATCTATTTCTTTCCTATTTCCATCTAGTTTTCTTTTAATTTCATCCACATTTACAGTCATCATTAAAGATCTTTGTCCTCGACCATAAATCAATGTATTGTAGGAAGCAATGAAACCCTGATAAAAAAAATAGAGAGAAAGAAGGAAATTCAGGATTTTTGGCTTCTGTAGATACCACATCTGGAGGTTCAGGTCACGTGACTTCACATAAGGCATTATGGCATTATTTCCACTGCTGGGCCCCTGCTGTCATGGGAGCCATCCACCGTGGACCTTATGACGGCCAGTCCTAAAAATCAAGCGGGAGATCAAACACACCTAAATTGTTTTGAACAATTCAGAAATTTTCTGTTTGTGACTTTTTATTGGTTGATATTTACCAAATCAATTCTATTTGGGAAGCCGGGTGTAAGTCTGTTCTGATGTCCAAATTGAATTGGATAGGTTTTTTAAATTTTTATTTATTTATTTGGCTGAAATGTTCCAATTGGTGGGAGAAGAGGACAGCCCTACGGGAAACTGTAAGGCTGGGCTATGGGGGGGGGGAAGAAAGCAGTGGGCTGCTAAGGGGTTGGGGAGGAAGAGGGGGCCGCAGAAGAAACTCCATAGACCCTGCCTTGGTTTGGCTTGGTGTCAAAGGAGGGTCCAGCTTTGATTGTTGGACTCACATCCTGAGATTATCAAACCAACAAATAATGCCCAAGAAATTGTAGCACACAAGAAAGGCCTGGGTCACAATGGAATGTAGGGTGGCCTAAAATAATATTTTTAATAATAAAATAATAATTGAACATAAAAGCTAGATAAAGTATCCAGCTATTATTTTATTATAATATTATTGCATTAGTCCATGGGTACTGTGGACTGACTTTCTTCAAAAGGAAATCCCAAACCTTTTCCCATTAAATTCATTTGAATTGTACAAACTGCGAGATTCTCCCAGGGAGTCAAATTAATGTTTAAAGTCTAAGAAGAAGAAATAATAAAAGCATACTTTTCCAAGCCCCCCCCCCCTAAAAAAAGCATTTACAATTTAATAAAACCGGCTTTTTCTGATGTTTTTCAAAAATATTGCACCTTGTCCATATCTAGTTTAATCTAATATAGACACTGAACAGACATGCCTCGGTCCTTTTATGGATATAACATTACAAGAAAAACGTCTTTGCAACTGAAGGAAATTAAGAAAGCTGCAAGGAAGCATTCCTCCCTCCCTCCTTTTCTCTCCCCCCTCCGTGTGCGTGTGCAGAGAGAGAAAGGGGAGAAGTTGAAAAACATCTACTGACCCACCCTGGACCAGCATGTTGGATCAGAACCTGTAACCTTCAGTGAAGAGGGTTGGGCACCAAGCTCTGGACTGCACTTCCAATGGCAGACCCAACTTCCAATGGGACTTCCCATAAACCAAGATTGAAAGCCTGTTATCTAGGATTCAAAAAGTGTCATCACCACCATCCATAATAATAGCCACGGATGGTCTAATTGTCCATGAATCTCTCCTGTTGCTGTTGTTCTTTTAACCATCCCGACTGACCACTGTGGTCAGTCAGGATGGCTAAAAGAACAACAGCAACAGGAAAAGCAGTGAAAAAGCAGTGAATATGCTACATGACAATGTTATCTTCTCTCACTTCTGCGTCTCCTTCAGTGGATGAATGAGAGAAAGAGAGAGGGAGGGAGAGGGAGAGAGAGAAAGCGCCTGGGCCACACCAGGTGCTGACTTGGGGGTCCAGGGCTCCCCTAGGCAACATAAATTGATGGAGTCTGACTCCCATTAATGCAAAGATTTCCATGTTCAGAATGACAACTTAACTTCAGCTCCATCTGATGTGACCTTGGCCACAACAGCTCAGTCCACGGTTGGGCTTGAACCCAGCTGACCACCACAGTCAACTGAAAATGGCTTGGACAAAGCCACCGCTGGCCCTGCGTGATTCCACCTACCTCCACATCAGCTTCCATCGCCGTTGCTGCAGCCTTTCTTTGCGAGGAAACAGCTGCACTTCCCACCATTTTTACACATGTTCTAGAAATTTTTCCTTTTTCCAATGCCGTGACCATTGGTTTAAACTCAAAGGAATAAAGAAGTTTTAAGAGGGATCAGCATCCTAGCTAAGGGTGAGAAAGGCTGCCTGGCCAGCCAGCGAAGGACCCCAAAGCAGGAAGAGGGAAATGTGGGAACCGAACTTTGTGCTGTGGGGGGAGGGGGCAGAACGACACAGTTGAGCCCTCAGAGATCGAGGAGGCCTTCTGGCTGCAGCCCCCCATCCTGACACCCAGGGCTGAATAGGCGGTAGACGGTTTTCCCCTTCTGCCCTAAGGAGGGAGGCTGGCATCATGCCTGGTAAAGCAGCCACATGACGGTCAGTCCAAATTGAATTTGCATGAATTAAAATGCAAAAAAGGAAAATGGAGAACGTTAACACCTTCTGGTTGAGGGATGTGAGCTTAATTGGTGGCATCACACCTCCTTTGTGGTAGATCCCCCCCCCCAGCCTCATTTTCAGCTCTTTTTGAAGCCTTAGATCAAACTGTTCTAAAACTGATTTGCTTGTTTCCTTACCCTGAAAGCCGCCTCTTTGGGTGAATTGGCTGACCTCCATTAAGAGGCGTTTTTAAAGAGACGTTTGTGCCTCAGCAAATCTCCCTTTTGAAAAGGCATTAGAACTTCAGGCACTGAAAACTGAAACCCCGTATCCTCCCGCTGCCTCAGCCTGTGCAGGCAGGAGGGCAGGGGAAGTGGGCAGGCAGGAGGGCAGGCAGGAGGGCAGGCAGGAGGGCAGGGGAAGTGGGCAGGAGCGGAGGAGGGAAGGGAAATCCAAGGCGACAACGCGCAGGACCTCCCTTCCATGGGGTCCATTAAGTCAGCATCTCCTGCCCACTAGGAAGCCACAGTCGGGGCCAGTGGGCACAACTGGGGAACCGCAAGGCCTCCCTGAGCCTTCCCTTCCGGAGAGGCCGGAGGGGACCCAGCCGGCCGTAAGGAAGGAGTCGCTCTCTGGCCTGCACGGGAGAACCTCGGAGGGCCCTCAAGATGGAAGGGCTCCCTCAACCCAGATCAAATGAGGGGGAGCCCAGCACCCTCACCCCAATCTGCCCTGGGGGAGAAGCCTGGCAACTTAATTGCATCCCACTGGCTTTCATATACACCTGCCTTTGTGCCCAGGGAGGAAGAGGGAAACATTCAGTATACGTGTGTGAACTATTTCATAGCCACATAATCACCTGAAATTCTTCGCCAGCAACATATCAAAATCAATAGTTACAAGGCCATCAGCCATGGGAAAGAATTACAGAACTTATTGGGTCAGGTGGAAATTTACTGATTGCTCGAGTGGGGGGGGGGTGATTTCTCACTCGGCATCCCTGGGAGTCCCCTGGGATTTAGCCCCACAATTAGTGCTTGTCTGTTGAGCAGGTTTCTAAGACAGCCTCTCCTCCTAGCTGGGCTTCCTCTGACCCTGGGTTAGCTACTTTCCACGTTTCCCCCACATGCACAGAAGGGCCTTCTCTGACTTCCCATTCTCCACCCATGGAGGCCAATCTCTGTCTCCAGAGACGGAGCTACTTTCAATTGGGGGGAACCCTAAAGACCCTCTAAAGAAAGCTGTCTTTTAATTCTAAGTAACACGGTAGGTCTCTCTGCCTTTCTCCTTCACACCAGCTTAGACCACCAGTTCTCCTGGGATAAGGTGATTCGGTGCTCCCTCATAGCTCCCCCCCCAGACCGGCTCTGCTCAGCTGGGACTTGTGGGGGCTCCAGTGCAGAACAGGTGCATTTCTCTGCTTTACCTGCAGCATTGAAGCCGAAGGAGAATGGAGGGAGAGAGGGAACAAACCCTGGAAGGGCAACGGAGGCTCTGCTGCCTTTGCTTCTCAGGCAGCTCCCCACCCCCACCCCCACCCCTCCGCTTCTCCCTCTGGGGTGGGCTGCGGAGGCAGGTAAAAAGGGATGCGGTGGCTCAGTGGCTAAGACGCTGAGCTTGTCGATCAGAAAGGTTGGCAGCTCAGCGGTTGGAATCCCCAGCGCCGCGTAATGGAGTGAGCTCCCGTTCCTTGTCCCAGCTTCTGCCAACCTAGCAGTTCGAAAGCACGTAAAAAATGCAAGTAGAAAAATAGGGACCACCTTTGGTGGGAAGGGAACAGCGTTCTGTGCATCTTTGGCATTGAGTTATGCCGTCCACATGACCACGGAGACGTCTCTGGACAGCACTGGCTCTTCAGCTTAGAAACGGAGATGAGCACCGCCCCCTAGAGTTGGGAACGACTAGCACGCAGGTGCGGGGGAACCTCTACCTTTACCTTACGGCTGCAGGTAGGGCAGGAACCCTTATGGAATTGTTCCTGAACTGTAAAATAATTGGCATCTTCACAGTAGCCATTGGGGGAAAACCTTGCAAGAGATTCATAAATCTTCATAAAACAATCTGATGACAGTTGAATACCCTGTAAGCAAAGTAAATCCCATCTTCCTCTGCCTTTCCTTGCCCCAGGAACAGGCAGGCCCCCCTCCTGCTCCTCCTCCTGGAAATCAACCCTGGCCTTGGCTACTGAGGTGCTTAATGTTCCTCTGTCAGTCAATCAGCCCTGGCCGTGACAAGATTGGCAAGAGATGCCTTTGCAGGCTTAATGCTCCAGCTGGCTTCCTCGCATTAAGGAAAGGAAGGAGGGCAGCAGCTGGAAAGCCTTGGCCGGCACCCCCACATCTCCCTAGGAGGCAGCCTGGGGAGCCAACGGGGAAACGAAAGTGCTAAGAAGGAGATGCTTCCCTTGCAAATGCTCACATTCCTTCTGAGCTGAGTTGTGAAGGCGGCCTTTCCGAGCAATGAGCGCCTATCAAGGTTTAAGCACCCAACTAACCATCTGGGAGAGGTTTCATACGTCAGTCTGAAGACAGAAACATCATCCAGGTATGTAAGAGGGTTGATGTGTCTGGATTCCTGCCGTCCTAGTGTGACTTCTTCAGTCCTTTAACATTGTGTGAATCCCAAGAATCAGTGTTTATAACATATGCTTTATTCAGTAAGCCACGATCAAATACGTCAAATACAGCCCCCCTGTGGTTTATGCCATAAGCCATGGTCAAACACCACCTTGGCTTAGCGATCCCTGTGGGTTGCATTTGTGTATTGTGAGCACAAGGGATGAATTAAATTGATCCCAGCAACCTCTGCTATCACTATCTGATTACTTCAATTCTGTGCCTGAAAGAAGCTTCGGTACTGCTTGAATAATTGTATGAAAGAAACACACAATTGAGATCTACTTGAAACCTTGCCAGAAAAGTCACAGCCTGGATGAACCGTGGAAAATGAATTACGCTCCAATTGTGAAGGGTGGAAAGTTAAGATCCTCTCCTTCTGGGGCTCCTCCGTGAGAGGTTTTATACCCTGCAGCTCTCATTATCTTGTTATTAATGGGATGCTAAAAAGGAGAGGATTGTGTGTGAGCGCATGTGTGTCTTAATTGCTTTGAGTGGGGTCGGACTTTTCTAAGGAAACGATGGCTGCAGGGGAAGGTGCCTTGAGCGACTCCATGTACCACATGAAAAGATTTCACTCAGGGAGAAAGGGAGAATTGGCAGAGAGAGAAACGTTGGCATCCGAGCCCTGAACGAAGAGGAGAATTCTCAAACGTCCAGGGTGATAAATGTTGTCAGACAGCTAAAAGGGCATTTGCTGAACATCCCCAGCTACCGTCTTTTCTCCAAGCCACGTCTGGGCACGTTGTCCACCCAGGGACCCTGGAACTCTGCCTCCTGCATCTCTTTTCCCTCAAACATCTGCAGG
Source organism: Thamnophis sirtalis (assembly GCF_051295495.1). Taxonomy (NCBI): domain Eukaryota; kingdom Metazoa; phylum Chordata; class Lepidosauria; order Squamata; family Natricidae; genus Thamnophis; species Thamnophis sirtalis. Next base: position 82,579,805 of record NW_028261389.1, read on the forward strand.
CAAGAAGGGAGAGGAGCAAACTTTCCGAGCCACGTGCTCCTGCCCTCCCCCTTCAGTTGGGATAGCAGGATCTTTTAGCTGAGAGAGAGGGAGGGAGGGAGGGAGGGAGAGACTGACTGACTACCATTGAATCCCAGGGCATTGAATAAGAGTTGCTAAATTGCTGCTTTGTCCAGCCATAAATCTCCACCGGTGGTGTTTATTTGTGTTATTTATACATCCCACCACAGTCAAGAACAAGTCTTCAGATCATGGAGGTTCCACCACAATGGAGCAATCGGCCACCCAGCCTCCTCCTGGTCTAAGCCAGGAGTGCCAAAGGGAGCTACCCACAGACAAACATTGCCAGTCTGAACCACGGGTGGTTTACGGGCATCTAATGAGCCTCATGGCCAGGCATTAGAAAGGCCCAGATGTTGTTGGACCCGGAGCAAGAACATCTGGGTTCAGTGCAATCAAACTAGGCCAGGCACCAACCCAGCCCGTCCTTATCTTGGCCTCCTGATGCCTGAGTCTACCCAGCTGAGCTCCCACCATAAAGAAAGATTGTGTTACAGGTTGTGATCTAAATTATAGTGATGTTCACTCGCAACACTGCAATGAACCATCTCTTCACCGGCAAAGAACCATCGGTGCAGATTCGGAAGATGGGTGTCCCTTCCTTATGTAGAAGAGCTAAGGAGACACGAGAACTTTCCTGTCTCTCCAGTTCTTCAGTCCCTGGATTTGCCATCTAAATAAGAAAAAACTGGGGAGCACCGAGGCAACTAGTCACTGATTTCAGCTTATTTACACACCAGTTGTGCAAGTGCGAGATGTGTAAATTTTTACAGGTTTTTGATTCCTGGTTTCTTTGCTGCCCATCAAACAACATTTGATCTCTTTTCCTTTGAACCTCCAGTGTTAGAGCACTTTGGCAGTAATTTCACCGCCTGATTAGCTCCCTCTCTGAAGCGGCAGCCGCTTAGGAAGGCCTCTGTGCAGTGATGGGTGTGAGGTAAGTATCTTGGAGGCAGAGAGTGGGGCCGCAGTCATCTATTCCTGCTAATGATGTGAGTTTTCTCCACAGGGGGCCCTCCCATCCCTCAAGGTGGGAATGCTCAGACGCCTGGCGGCTGAAGCACAGGGGCTTCATTTAGAGGATTTCCCAGACGCCGTTTGCCTTGTATCCCCCTGTGAGCAGGCTCACTGCTAAAGAACAGCTACTCCAACCACTGGAGGAGGCCTTTTTTTAAAGCAGTAGTTCAGAGTCTGCCCAGGAAAGCAGCCAACGCAGCTGATGCCAAGGGCAAAATGCAACAGGAAGAAAAGGGATCAGGAAAAACATTTCTGGCAGCCTGGACACCAAAGAGAGGCTCTTGCTTTTAAACAATGCAGGGGGGAAACACACACACACACACACACACACACACACACACACACACACACACATCAGCTTGTCAAACCCCAACGAGATGCTCTTTCCTGGAAGAACATTAAGCTTACGGTGAAGATTGGTGCAGGCAGGGGTGCCTTAATCAAGCCAGAAGGGGTGGGGGAGTAAACAGCCTTCCTCAACGTGGTGCATTTCAGAGATTTTTGGAGCAAAGCCGGCAGAATTTCTAGTCAGCTTTGGCTAAATGTGCTGTAGGCCCAATGCAGCTGGAGAAGCGAGTTGCTCAAAGAGAGCCTTGAGAAATGCGGACTCATTGGCTGCTGACATCAGGGATTCAACCGAGGGTCTTTCCGATCTTCACTGGCTGTAAACTGGAGAGACCCCAACTGCAATCTCTTCTTACAGCTACTGGGCTCTTTTTTAGCACAATAACGTTCAACGGCCATTCTGTGCTCAGCTTCCTTGCCTCAACTCCACGGGGCAGGAGGAGCCCCAGGTGAGCAGCTGGGCTGAAAACTCCCACCTGTTGTGCAACACTGCAAAGCAGGGGTGAAACCCAGCAGGTTCTGACAGGTTCTGGAGAACCAGTAGCGGAAATTTTGAGTAGCTTGGAGAACCAGCAAACGCCGCCTCCGCCTGGCCCCAGGAATGGGGAGGGAATGGGGATTTTGCAGTACCCGTCCCCTGCCACGCATTTCCAAAGGAGGGAGTGGCAGACCATTGATTGACCAGTCAGATGACATTGCTTGGAGACAGAGAAGAGCTTCTACTTCCTCTTAATGGTTTGGGATTTCAATTCATTTTTTCGTAAAATGCAACTGCGGGAAGAGTTCAGAATTGCCCTGTTCCGCCTTCTGCCTGGATGAGCAAGTGACTCGTGTTTAAAAGTTCTTCCAAAAACATTTATTGACCCATCCACAAACAGATCATCTTCTGTGCATTTATCAGGAGTACCGGTGGAATATATTCCTCTAGTCAAAGGAAAACCCTTCCTTTGCCTGCCAGGCAGAAAGTCAAGAGCGCCGGTGACCACGAACGGAGGCCAGGAATGATCCCCTGGCCAGGGAGAGAAGACTGTGAGGAGGCCAGGGGGAAGGCTGGGTGCTCCTTGGAGTATCTGGGCCGTTATTCTCACTGCCTGGGGTAACGCAAGTGGCTGCGAGTGTGTAATGTGAATGCTCTGTGGCTCGTAGAGATGCCTTTAATTAGATTTCATAGGAAATGACTCCGGTGTGCGATCAGAAAGCTTCCTTTCTCACAGTCACTCAACCCTCAATACATTTGCATCCTTTATTTAGTTTGCTGCGAGGCAGCCAAGGCATCCGAGTGTCCAAGGATGAGAAAATCCATGGATCCTCTGTGAGGGGAGGCAGAGGACCCTCTGCTCTTGACCCATCTTCGTCCTCCAGCAGCTGATTTGGGCCAACAATCAATGTGCGTTCTCAGACGGAAGATTTAGAGCTGAGCTGCTTCCTCAGGCCTCCATTCCTGCCACTTCTACGGGGCCTTTTCCCAAATGAATGGGGCACCACAGCTCTTATCTGGCATTTCTTCTGGCTGCCCGGTTGAGGGCAGGTGGCATTTCTGGAGCACCTCTAAATAGCATCACTCATATTGCAAAGCACAAGGGGCAGGGCGAGAAATGAGTTGAGCCCTCGGATTATCATCTTGTCTCTATGCTGGTGCGTGAATTCGACATTAAACTGTCAAAAAATACCCTAATTTTCAGACAGCTAAAACGAAACATGAGATGATATTCCCAAGCCTCTAGCCAGTTTGCCATTGAAACAGTTCATTACGGATCTCCTTTTTTCCAGTTCCTCTTTAACAGATTAATCAAGCTAAATTAAGCTCAGGATAAGGATCAGAAATGATAGCTTGTGTAACGAAGAGTTAATCGAGCCAATCAAATACATTTTTAGTTGCCCAAAAGGAGACTATTTTCCCGTCTGAAGCCACTGGAAGATAAAATAGATAAACGAAAAGGGCAGAACGGATGTATTATCGGCAGTAGGATCAGTAGCACAATTGCCAACAACTTCACTGGAACATAAACCTTCCTTTAAGGGATTTAATCCAAGAAAGCATAAAGGAAGTCAAATCCTATGTAACATTATAGTTAACAGTAGGCCATCTTTTAATCCTGTGAAATGAATAGGCTCCTTGGATAGGAAACCACCAGGAATCCCCAGGGAACAAGGCTGGGCTCGCCTTTTACGCTCTTCCTTATTACAGCCGAGAAAACATCGTGAATGTGAAGAAGTCACCGAGAGCTGAGTCCAGCATGAAGGAGCTCCCTGCAGGGTAGGACATTCTGCCCATTTCTCTCCATGCTTTTGTCTGTCTAAAAAGGGCCCGGTGGAAATTCTAACGCGCCCCTCCTGCCCGTTGCTCTGTCTACGGTTGCTTCTGTTTCCAGCGAGGGAAATGGAGCCTCCGTCCTCCTTGGAGGGGGAACTGTTTCTGCAACCCTGTGCATATTGCAGCAGGGGAGACATCATAAGCCGGGTAGCTTATTGAATTAGTCATAGAGAGGGATGAGCAGGAAGCCCTGGGTGTAATGGACCGTGTTTTAGCGAAGTTTTCCTATAAAAGGCGGAATGCGTACACTGAGTACAATCGCATGTGTTTGAAATGGCTAAGATGTGCGTGCGTGAAATCCCACTTGCCATTTCAGGCATGTGTAAAAGTGCCATTTGGATTTGCAGATATTCTGCTTCCTCCCATCAGCCCACATAAATCAAGGGTTTCCAGTGTGTACTTAAGCACGCCTGTGCCACTTGGAAACTTGGCACTCGTCAACTTTATACTTCGACTGAGCATGAGGAGGAAATCCCAGGGCTTCCAGCTGGACTGAGGAGGACCGGATGCAGCCAGAGGGATCCAGAGAGGCAGCTCCAGTGGCAAAGGCCACGTGGGAAAGCGAGGAGGAGCACCACCCTTACTTTCCTTCCTTTGGAAGAGAAAGCTTGCGCCCGGGGCAATCGGTCCTCCTCAACTTTGGCAAGATACGTGGGAATCCCAGAACCCCCCAGCCAGCGGACATCTTCCCTGAAGGGAAAGCAGGGCTCCCACCTGATTCTTCCTCTGAGCACAAACCGTATGGGTTCTCATAGGATCACAGAGTGGGGCTCATCTAGAGCAGTGGGTCCCAGCCTCAGCCCCTCTGGGAGGGCCTCAGCCCTGGATGGCTGGGGAATCCTGGGAATTGAAGTCCACCCATCTCAGAATTGCCAGGAAAGGACAGACACCCCTTCCTCCCCCCCCCCCCTGGCCTGACCGGGTGCAGGCTCTGCCAAAGCCTTTCGAAGAGGTGGAAGCCTCAGCCTGAAGACCTTCTGGGGGGGGGGGCAACATGCCACGTCACGAAGCAGCAGCCAACCCTCCCTCCTCTCGGAGCCTGGCCCTGTGCTCCAGGCTCCCTTCAGGCCTCCTGGCGATGCTCTCCTTCCGCCTGGCCTTCCCTTCCTTCCTTCGGGAGTTCCTGCAGTTTCTCCACCAGGAGAGAGAATCGGTTAAGATCTCAGGGATAACATTCCAGGACAGCTGGTAACAGCCAGTGTAGTTTTATGGGTAAAATAAGATGATGGATTACGATTTTTCCCCCCTTTCAAAAAGAGGCACAAAATGGAAACTGCAGCTCTAATGCTGCCTGGAGTTGGAAGTGGAGAAAAAAAATCACAATTCTGCCCCCAAACTCATGAAAGTATTTTTGCATGGCACGGACAATCGTAGGCCAGAGAGCATTGGGGGGAGGATAAGAATTCAGCCACTGAGATTATTAGGCACCTTCCGATGCTCTTTGACCAGGAGGGGTGGGGGAGGGTCTCAAAGTGGCCTGAGTTGGAACCGGGCTGGCCTGCCGATGACACTGAGATGCCCCAAGGGACCCTTCCCCATCAAGGGCACTTAGTGGCGGAGGCTCCTCTAAAGCTGGGAACTTTTAAATCTCCTGTTTACTGCTTTAACCGACTGGTTTGCATTGCTTCTGTTACGTTCAAATTCCTCAGCATTCTTTTGCTCCAGCAATTAGAAGTGCTTATAAAAAAATAATTTAATATCCAATAATGTAAGTTATTCACAATCTGCCTCAAAGCAACAAAGCAATAAAACAAACCAATTATAACAGTTTCAAGGAACATTAAATTAAAAAATAATTAATGCTGCAGGGACAAATTCTTCCCCAGAGAGAGAGACTGTAAAATTGTAATGGCGGCCCCTGAAAAGCCACTTTTTCAAGCCAGCCAATCTGCTCCGTGAGTCTTTTAAAGGGCAGAGAGGAGGGAGGGAGGGAGGGGGGGGTCATTGCCCGAGATCATCACCGCTTCTCAGAATCTCTTTCCGAAACAGGCCTCATCCCTCTTCCTGGCGCTTAAACCCAAGGGGAGAAGAAAAGTTTTTCTGCAGGTGGGTCTCCCTCCAGCACCCCAAGGGGGACTGGCAGCACGGCTGATCAAAACACACAGGGCCACCACACAGCCTTCCTTCCCTTTGGTTCATTAAGCAAAGCCAAGGTCGCTAAGCGAAAAATCACATAACCATGACCATGATTTTACTTTATTGTTCTCCGTTAACTCTGCTGCGACTCAGTCGTATCTCTTGCCAGGAGTGCTGTGAATGGCGACCACAGGATGCCGCGATGATCATAAATGCGAGTCTCCAAGGCTGTTTTTCTTGTGTGTGTGTGTGCTGAGGTAGCTTTGAGTAGCAAGTGAGGAAGACTATGTTGTCCTTCTCACAGGGCTCTTCCGTTTACGAGAGCAGAAGGGGACTCACTCCCACCGTCGCAAAATGGATCCGGCCACAGGATTACCAACTTCTATGGCCGGTTTCCTCCACGGTAGCAACTCCGGAGGAGCAGGAGGTCTGCCTGCCTGAAGGCTGCTAAGATTGAGAAGCTCCGACAGGCAAATCCTTGGTGGCTTCACGATTCCACGGTGGCCAATCCCTCCGATCTCCATTCTTTGGCTGTCACTGCTTTGCTTCATTGGAGGCCGAGGACTCCCTACAGCTTGTCTTATATCCTGCTGTTGCGTTTAGAGTTCTTGGGCCTCTTAAATTCACCTGGAGAGCAAACTGTACTTAGGCCGTTTGGATTCAGGATGAGAATCAAAGGGAGGGAGCAGCTAATGACGGCGATTGCCAGAGCAAAGCAGCTTTCCAGAGCCATAAAACAAAACAAACCATCGGTTTAGGAGCGACGCTTCCGATTCACATTGACAGCAAGGCGAGGAAAGTGTTGTTTTCATTCAAACCTCTTCATGTTTTGGAAGTCTCCTACAGGAGAAGATGGAATTTCCTAACGACAGGACCAGAACTGGGGATGATTTTCCAAGTGGCTTCTGCTACTATGAGATCAGTACGTTTTCTTTCCCCTCCCTTGTGAGTCAGTTTGCATTTATGGGCCAATTAAAATTTAATAGAGATGCAGGAAGACTTAAAACGTTTTACTGTCACGGAAAGTTGCCTTCTTTGTCTTGGGCTGAAGCCGCCCCTCCGGAGATCACCCGTGTACCCGTGTTTCACCCATGTTCACGCAGTGGAGCAAGATTGGAACCCGGGTCTGGGGCCAGCCCATCCCTCCCCCCCCCTCCATGCAGCATGTGGGGGTTAGCAGAATATCTGGAGAGCAGCCCCTTTGGGCGCCAAAGGAATTTGTGGCGATTCTCAGCTAGAGAGCAGTTTGTTGTTGTTTTTAATTTGGGGCGGAGGAATGAATGAAGGCGGAGGGAGACATCATCACACATCTTTCATCCACCATCAGTGCCAAGGCTGAATTCAACAGGCCCATCCCAATCCACAGAGGTGCAGATGGAGGCAGGCGTCATGGCTCGGGGGGGGGGGGGACAATTCCTGGTGCTGCTCCTCAGAGTTTACTTTGGGAACTTTTTCTTCAAACTCCGGAGCCTGGTGCAGCTGTGGCTGTCCATGGAGAAATCCCACCCAAATGCTAACTAGCACTGGCCCGTCTTAGCTCCCCGGGGATCACAATTCCCTGATCCCATTAGCCCTATTAGATCCCCTCATCCGACTGTGCAATTTCACCTGGCTGGTTCACCTGGGCCAGGCTCATCCGTCCATTCCAGAGGCTTCCTGCTATCCAGTTGCATAAACTGCTCAGGCCAAGGGGCACCAGACAATTAACCTGGGAATTAACATGAATATAACGCCAGCCTTTTAAAAAAAAAAACAACAACAGAGGATGAGACCTACGCATACGAAGCACGGGTCACTTATGTGGGCACTTTGTCTCTCCCAGCGCCTACGACTGGTCTCATGTCTGCTTAAGCATCAGCTCAGGAAAACACCCAGGAAGCACCATGACTAAGTAGGAGAGGAATGCCGAAGACACCCTTGCTTCCTTCCTTCCATCCAGCCAGCCCACTTCTGCCAAGATTCCTTGCAGGATTTTTTGGAAAGAACTGATCTAACTCTTCAAGTGGTGAGTTGCAAACTATAAATCAGCCTATGAGCGAAAATGAGTCAACAGAATTCCAACAGCCCTGGAACGACAGTAACCGAGGTCACATTGTCTTCAGTGGTGGGATTCAGCCAGTTCGCACCACTTCGGGAGACCCGGCTGTTAACTTTCTGAGCTGTCTGGTGAACTGGTAGTTGGAAGAAATCATTAGGGCAGAGAACCGGTGGCCAATCCCACTGCTGATGGCTTTGGCTCTGTGGAAAACAGGTGACTGTTGCGGCAAGCGTGATGCTTCATGGGGAGATCCTGAATTCACCGTCTCCTGAGAAGCGGACAGCAAGGAAAGGGGCAATTAGAAGACGGTCAATCTGAACAGCTGCTTCTTGAAGGGATCCGAGGCAAATCTGATGAGAGCCTAGGAAAGCGGGATTCAGATTTTCCCTCCTTAAGGCTAATGGAAGGCTGGCCAGTCCCCCCCCCCCAACTTCCTCTGGGCCCTTCCTCCCAGCCCCAAGGAAGTCTGACCCCCGGAGCATGCTCGCATTTCAGCTGGGAAAGCCCTACTCATTATTAATTATTATCACTTTTTAAAGGAAGAAACTAATCAGCGGGAGAGGCCTCCACTCAGTCCCTCCTCAGAGTCCCCCCTCCTTTCTCATATTCCCCCTCCAGTTTCATTTCGTATGGAGAAACTAAACCAAGAGATGGGACACGCAGGTTGAAAAGTCGGTCACTGCTGTTTGAAACCCAAAGGGCAAATAAAGCAGACACTGAAACTTCTAAGTGGATTGTAACCACTTAGTAGTTACAAGTAGTAGCTGAAGTTAAGAGTTTTAGCTCTCACTCCCATTGAGTTCCCAACTTCATGTAATGATTACATTTCTATCACTTAAAGCAATAAATGAAGCATCTGTCAATCAAGGCTTCTTCCAATTCTCCCCGGAATTTAGCTTGGGACCGAGGGACGGAATCGGAAAAAGCAAGAACGGTGAAAAATGATTTAAAATGATTCCCATGCATGTGTCAGTGTCTAGCAGCTAGTTAGATGGTTCAGCTGTTATTCTTATAATTCCCTGCCTACTACATCTAGGGGGGCATAACTAAAATCTTAGAACAGGTTGAACACCTGGGTGGAGAAAACTCTCAAAAAACTTCCAATATTGCTTGAGGTAGAGGTGAACTCTGGCAACCATTGCTGGGTTAAATTAAACCGAGGCTAACTTCTGTTGCTTGGGCTAAATAATGTTTCAAGCTAGTTGTTCTGAAAATGTAAAACACAAATGTCCCCGTAAGTCCATCTCTTCAAAATCAAAAGAGGCTCAGCTGTTGGGTTATTACATTTCTCTTCTCCAGTTTAATTTTAAAAATAAGGCATTTTAATGGGTGTTTTTAAGGCCTTAGAGTGTATAAAAACTAAAATGAAAAATGGATATCATCTAAACTGACATGGTGAGGAAATAGCATCACAACTTAGAAATAAAATATTATCATTTGACCAATTAAAAAGATTATTCTCTAACTATTTATCTATCTAGGCCTGAGGAAATAATTTTAATGGCAGCTGCTTCTGGAGGGTTTTTGTGGGGGGGGGGGGTTCCGCCCAACCCACCTGGCTGGGATGGACGTTGTGGGCGCCGTCTGGAGTTACGCACAAATAGAGGCCCGGTAAAAGCCTAAGAAATGGCCGAAGCGGCCTCGTCCAGGGCCGGAGCCCTTCAGCTGCAGGCCAACCAGGGTCCGTTTTCACTGCCACTTCGGCCTCGAATCTACCCTCCTGGGATCTCCAAGCGGATCGATTAGACGAAGGGCCCTCGAAGCGTCCTCTCTGCCCTCCCCCTGAAGGTCCCTCCTGGACCGGTGGGCGCCCCCGTCATCGCCCCCTTCGCTCTCCTGACATTCGGATGAGGCTCGGTTGGGTGTCATTGGGAAGACCAAAGCGGAGGGGCGCAGGGCAGGGGAAAGGACGGGCGCCTCTCCATCGCGCGCCACCCGGACCTGCCTCTCCGCCAGCCTTTCCCCCAGCCAAGCCCTCCTCGCCACCCCGGGGAGGCTCCCTTCGCTGGGCTCCGTCCCGTCCCGCCAGCCTTTCTGCTGCGGCCGCGCAGAGGCGGGGGAAGGTCGGCGGGTCGGAGGCGCCGGTCCTCCTCCTCCTTCCCCTCCGCCTGCGGCGCCGTCCCCGGGGGAGAGCCGGGCAGGGAGGCTCCCGGGCCGGCCCTCGGGCGGGCGTCTCGGCACGTGGCTGGGAGGGCGGCCGCCCGGGCCAACTTCGGCGGGGAGGACGGCGCGGGGGGCGGGGAGAGCGGCGCGCAGCCCCCGGCAGGTCCCGGCGAGCGCCCGCGTCTTCTCTCCTCCTCCCGCGGGCTCGGCTGTGCGGCGGAGGAGCTGCCGGAGCGAGCCGGGGAATAAGCAGCGCCAGAGACGCCGGGCTTTGTCTCTCCAGACGGGGCTCGTACGCGAGACGCCCCGCGCCCGCCCTCCTTCCCCTCTGCAGGAGGCGGCCAGAGGAGCCGGCAGGGATGCTGGCTGCGCGGCGTCCCCCCGACGTCCTCCGCCGGCCTCGCCCGCGCCATGCGTAGGAGTCCGGGCCACCGCCAGCGGGACCTTCCCCTCCCTCCGCCGGCCGGAGAGCCCCCTTGGGCGGCCGGGCGGCCGGGCTGCTGCGGGGTCGGCATGGCCCGCCGAGACTTCCTCCTGCTGACCTTGGCCGGGCTGCTGCTGGAGGCCTGGAGTGGAGGCCACGCGGCGGGCACCAGGCAGCCCCGCTTGCGCCTGGCGCACAGAGGTAAGGCGGCGCGGCGCTTCCCGAGGGGGGCGAGTGGCGCTGGGCGCTCGGCGGAGCTGTTTCTCCAGGCTCCGTCCCGCCCGAGGGCGAAGGCGCCTCTCTGCAGGTTGCGCACCGAGACGCCGAGGGGGAAGCGCGGCGCTTCTTCCCCGCTTAGCGGGGCTCTTTCCACCGCCCGCCAACTTCGGCTGCTGTGCCGGAGGGGCGCCGCTTGGGCCGAAGGAGCAGGTGCGGGGAGGGGGCCGGGACCCTTGGAGCGGAGGAGCGGGGGGCTCCGGGGATGAAGAAGCTGCCAGAGGGGAAACTGGGGACGGAGGGGGGCGGGGGGAACGAACGGACCTCTCTGCCTCTACGGAGCTGGCGGTTTTCTCCTTTTCCCCTTCTTGGGGCTGGGGGATTCGCCCTGCTCTTCTCCCCCTTCTTGCTGAGTCCGGGGCTTCGAAATCTCCCGGTGCCCAACCTCGATTTCATGCCAAGGATTTGACGTCATTTGACAAGAGGCTTCTCTGACGCCCCCCCCCTTTGCTTATTTAGTCATCTTGGCTTCTAACCTGGAAGGTAACTGCTCCGTGCCCCCCTTGCCCCTTGCGACGCTTCACCTGTTTTAGGTTTACATTTTTCATTCCTTGGAGTCCCATTGAAGCCCCCCACCCCCTGGTGTTCTGGGGAGGGGGGAATTGCATGGATGTTGGTTCAGTCCGTGAGGACAACAGGTGGGACTCAAAGGTCCAAAGAGCAGAGCTTCATTGGGAAACCCCCCCCATCCCCATGAATATTGTCCTGGGAAGATGCAGACCAGGGAGGGGAGTTGGCTGCCGGAGGGGTCAGGAGGGGCGTCCACTGACTTCAGAGTCCCAAAGGGAGAAGGCAGAGCCGGAGCCTCTTCAACGGCAGTGCTGGGTATATTTATTTGTGGGCCTGGTTGTTGGCTTTGCATCCAGAAGAGTTTCGGCTGTTCTGGCTGCAGTTCTTTGCGCATGAAGCGGGGGGGGGGGGAGAGCTGGGGGCTTCCATCTGAGTATAAAATGGTGTGGGATGCATTCTAGGAAGGGCTGCCCCAGTGCGGTCGCTGGACGGTACTCGGTTGATGATGGCAACGTGATCTTGGCTTGTTTTTCAGAGTTTGTCAGCAACTGGGAGGGGGGCGGCTGCGTTCACAATACGTCCGGCTTCTTTTGCCCCTTCCGGAGGGTCTTTTGGCCCTTGGCACCTGCCTGGGCAACTCCCTGCACTTTTGGGAGTGGTTTGCCCTTGCCGTTTTCCTGGGGCTGAGAGAGAACGGCTGGCCCAGGGCACCCGGCTGACCTTCTGCCCCTAAAATTGAGCTCATGGTCTCCCACTTTCTAACCTGATGCCTTAACAACTATGCCCAGCCCCTTCTATTACGGATGTTACCAAAGAGGAATAATATATTCTTTTATAAAGAGATAAAAAGTATTCTTCGCTTTATATTGCAGCCTTTACAATAAGAGAGTCATCTGAAGACTGTAGAAACTGCTAAGCGTTCCCCATACAAATGTAGAGTAATTGCTATCTACTTTCGCTTCTCCACTAAGAAATTAAAAAAACTTCACTTAGTAACTAGGCTGTGCCGTGGTTTTGTTGGAAGTGCTGTCTGCACCAGTGTAGACTGGCTGTGACTGGCAAAGCCTTGGTGAGCCCCCTTGTACCCTGGTAGGCAGCCTGACTCCTCCAGATCAGAGGGGAGCCTGGGGCGGCCGGAGCAGCGTTTCTTTGGGGCTGATTCTGCCCGAGGATACGGGACCGTGGCAGAGTTTGTCCCTGGGAAGAAGAAGGCGGTCAGATTGACCCCCCCCCTCCCTGCCTCTCTTCACCTCCATAACTCCTGATCTCTACATTCGCAGGGGCTCCAAAATACCCCAGCAGCCATTCAGAGCTTCCCACCCTTGCTGGGAATAATAGCTGCAATCAGATGATTCACAAAAACGATTGATTTCGACTCCGGTGCCGTCGTGATGTTCAACAATCAGTTCCAATTAGAGAGCTGAACGGACTCTCTTTTCGCTCTTTTCTCCTTGGGCTGCAAATGGGAACGCCACGGAATAAAATCTCTCTTAGCGTTTTTGCATTCTGCCGGGTTGTCTGCCAGGCCTGTCTGGCTCCCTGTGATGCACCCTTGACTAGCTGAACGGTTATACAACCGTTCTGTGTGAGATGAGTCGGGGCGAGAAAGTTACCCAGATGGCTTTCATGGCTAAGAGGGGGCTAGAACTCCCACTCTCCCAGTTCATAGCCCGATGATGTCTTAACCACTCTAGCAGTGGCTCTCATTAGAGTTCTGCGCATGTCTTCGTGCCTAACATTAATAAAAGCTTGTAGATTAACAGTCATTAACCAAAGGAAAGGGAAGTTGACCCATTCCCAAGTTGGTTGTTCCTTTGTTCTGCATCAGGGAGGCAGTGGTCCCAGAGAGGGAGGCAGAAGAATAGCAATAGCAGTTAGACTTATATACCGCTTCATAGGGCTTTCAGGCCTCTCTAAGCGGTTTACAGAGTCAGCATATCGCCCCCAACAACAATCCGGGTCCTCATTTTACCCACCTCGGAAGGATGGAAGACTGAGTCAACCCTGAGCCGGTGAGATTTGAACCGCTGAACTGCAGATAGCAGTCAGCTGAAGTACTGCACTCTAACCACTGCGCCACCTCGAAGAGGCTCGGCATCTCCTTCAGGATAACCCCTGCTGGTTATTCACCCGGTGGCTACCTGACAACGGAGGCCAGGCCACCCCGGAAGCTGCCCTCCTTGTCCGGCTGCTGTGAAGACGGAGGGTGGGGGGTTTAGGGCCCTTGCGGTGGTGAGGGATTGGGCCCTGGTCGCGTGCATTTCTGTGCGGTGGCTGAGCTGCTGCACCTGGCCAGGCTCCTGCCCGGCCCCAGGGAGGGTTGGCTCAGGGGGCTCGTCCTGCTTCTCAGGGCTGCCCAAGCTCCCTGTTGTCGAGGGCTGTGGAGAATCAGGATTCCACCTTCTTTTTTAATGAAAGTGAGTGGGATTTTCTTCCTCACTGCAAAAAAAGGGGTGGAGGGGTTCATAGCAGCCGGGGGAGGGGATGGAGAAGCCCTGGGGAAATGGAGAGTCTGAACCTCCCATTAAGGCCGTGGTGGGGAGGGCTGGAGGAGTCACAGGAAGCCCCCAGCATCGACTGAGGGACCCTCCCAGTGCAGGAGGAGGGAGGCAATGCCTGGAGGCTGGCTTTGCTTATTGGGCTGTGTGGAAATATCCCTCCGGCCCACCCTTAAGCCTTGTGGGAAGCTTCTCTTGCCCAGGAAAATTCTCAGTTTCCTCCAAGGGATTCCCACTGCGTGAACTGGGTTGTCCTAAGAGGCTTCCGTAAATCTGCTTGATTGGAACTGCACATCTGCTCCGTCTTTCCAGGAGGATAGAATAAAGGCGCATGTTGACTTATCTTTTGGACGCAGCATTCAGACGAAGCGTCCGTGGTACACTTCATTTCTCCCAAAGGTTCTTGAATGGGCGTTCAGCTCCAGATGATTTCAGCTATGCATCCGGCTGATCTAACAAGGCGCCGACTAGAGTTTGAATGGGAGACCACTCGGCAATCACAAGGTTGCTGATCGGATTGGCGGTGTTGTTTTTTTTTTTAACAAACAAACATCTTGGGGGAAGCAGGCTTGCAGGAAGTGGGTTGTGCTGTTGTCACCAAAGCAACAAGGAATCTGGCAATCTGGCACCCGTTTAACACAGGGAGCCTCCGATATGGTGGCTGAATACTTCAGTCCGTGTGTTTTCAAAAACAGGGCAAGGAATGTAAAACAAAGTCTTCTACTTGATGATAAAATGGTTCTTTTGCTTTGACTTTTTAACGTAATAGTTGATGTCCAGTCACCTATTACTGGAACTTGCTTCGTTGACAATGAATTGTGAAATGTGAGATTCTCATTCCGAACTAAAGTACTTTTGTCACATGTAATTTTTTTAACTATTGTTTTAAATTTGTTTTATGTAGATATAAGGACTGTAGAGTGTTAACTGTGAGATGGGAAAAGGCCCATTAGCTGTCCAGCTATTCTTTCTCAGTTTCCTTGAGAGCTCTTGGCAATGAATTTGTAAATATTAGACGTTTTTGGAAATAACTTTAAGTTCCTTCTTGTCGCGACTCTTTCCCTAACCGTTGCCTTGGGCGATTATCTAGGATTAATGGACGGTGTTGAATTTACACGCCCGGACGTGTCAATGGCAGCATAACCCATGCAAACTGATCTCGGTGTAGCAGGAACCTCGGGGGGGCTGATCTGCCTTCATCCGATCCCCTTTTTGGAAAGACGGCATGCGAGGCCTCTGGCCTGAAGGCTCAGCTCCCGTAATGGGTCTGCAGTGAGGCTCTCGTCTTTTACGCACAACTCCGCTCATCCTAACATTCTTTGGCCGTCACATGTATGCGTGGAGGGATGCAGTGTGCTTGTTTTGAGCTCTGCTGAGGCCGTGGTAGTAAGCGGTGTTTACACTGATGTAAGGCTCAGGAGGACGTTGTTAGCGGAGGTGCCCTGTCACTTGCCCCCAGGCCTCCTTACTCTTGCCGCCCCGTCAAACAACGGCATCTTCAGGTGAGGCCCTGTGGGCACTTTGTGAAGAGAAGGAGACGTGGCAACCGCATGGTTGGTTGGCAGCAAACCAGAGGCCACTCTGACCCATGGCGGGGGGGATGGGGGTAGCCGCAGGGGCGAGGCAGTTTGGTGAAACTGATGTATGGCCTTGACTTCGAAACTTAATGGGTCATATATGGGGCTCAGTAAAGACGAAGCCTGAGGCTAAAGTGTGTGTGTGTGTGTGTGTGTGTGTGCGCATATACACAACCCAGTTTTTGGGGGGGAACTGAGTAGGGTCTACGCGCAAGAAGGAATCCAGAGCCAAAGCAGCCAGTGGTGGCCCTGGAAGAGCAAGATGAAGACCCTCCAGAGGGTCAGAAAAGGGGCTCCGGCTACAGAGGCAGCTCTGAATCCTGGGACACTGTGAACCAAATCACTCAGGAAAGGACTTACGACAGGAAAGCCGTAAAACAAATGCTGCACTGCCCTTAGGGGTTTTGAAACTCTTTCTGCATTTGAGTGAGTGAGTGTGTGTGTGTGTGGAGCCTGTGTGAAAAAAGTCAAGATGGTGGCCAGAACCACGTGGCCAAAACCCTTAACTCTTAAGGAACGAAACGGAGGAGGGTTTAAAAGAGAAAAAAAGGGCCTGGTTGGTGTGTGAGGTTCAGCCGTGCCTAAAAGGAGTTTCCCGGATTGTATATTTCCAGCAGCTGAAGAGCCGGGGCTCTTTTTCCCACTGCCGAATGGGCCAACTTCTGAATCAGCTCCTTGTGTGGGGCCTTGGCAGCTCCCTGTGCATTTAACACATCAGAAGCTCCGTGGGAGCAGCTCCGTTGCGTCTAATCGGTGGAAGAGGCCCAGAAGCGCCGGGCCAAGGACTCAGGGACTCGCGGATGGAGGGACTCTCTCTGCTTGTGCCAGGCTTTGGCCGGGGGTCCTTCTTCCCTGACTGCAGGGCACGTTTGACTCGTGAGACCACCGAGAAGCTAAAGCTCTGGGACCACAGTCCTGGCAGACCCCTGCGCTCCCTGCGGACATTGGGGGAGTCGCCTTGACAACGTGGGACAAAAGGCAGGTAGGGCAAAAGGGGCTGCACTTCCCACACAGTGGTTAATCTCGGACACTAAGCAGGTCGCCCCTGATTAAACCTCAAACGGGGATTGCCTGGGAATTGGGCTGTTGGTGGCTAAACAGAGAAGTTGGAAAGAAAAATACCAGAAAGCAAGAAAGCAGCAATAAACAAAGTCACCAACGCTGCTCACAAAAGTGCACGGATGCCGGAACCCAGGAACGGAGCCCGACCGGAGGGCGTCTCTGACGCTGTGTTGGAAGGGAGACCCGTGGCAGGCACCTCCCAGCCCCGTCCTTTGGGGTCTCCGGGCCATTGTTTCCTGGTTTCCCGAGAGAGAAAACCCTGGGATTCTCAGGCCTTTATAAGAGCCTGGAAGTGGCACAAAATGCTGGGTATTATGTTCGAGGAACCTGCTGTGACAAATTCTAATTCTGCTTTGGCAGTTCAGTCAATTTACTGATGGCTTCTACACATTATAATTATTCACACGGCTTATGCAGACAATTGCACATTTATTTACAGTATCCTAATTTACACTGAGTTGGTGGTTCACATGTGTTTTGTTTGCCTGCAGATGTAGACTTCGTCTGCACACACACACACACACATGCACTCACACTCGCATGCATGCTACATACACACACAGACACAGACACAGAGACACAGAGGTGTTTGAGAATGGGACGTTTTATGACAATCTGCATGCAAACAAGAAAGACATTTAGAATCTTGAGAAGGATCCAAACAATTTTTCTTTCTAACATTTTAAAAAAACCAACTGAGAAGACAAACTGTGTTCTTAACCTGGCTTACGATGGGATTTTCAAAAGTTGCAGGGAGTGTTTGCCACAGTTCATTGAACTTACAAAACGTTCTATGATTTTCTGGTTATAATCTGTTCCTTTGACTATGTAGGGAAATACAGGGGAGTTTTTCTCCAGGGAATTCCAGAAGAGACGCCCATATGGAATTTGGTCATAACAATTGTTAATAAGTTATCATCTTATTTTATCTACCGTTTCTTTTGTTCTAATGACAGAGATGACACTGAAACGGTCCTTGGTTTTATGGATCTGAAAACCAGCCCAGCTCCTACAGAGTCCTGCTTTTCAGACCATAAACCCACAGGCCGTTTTGAGTGGGAAGGAGAGGTGGGTGAAGGAAAGACGGTCCCTTCCGCATGAATCTCAGTCCAATGGTTTTTCCTCTGTAATGGAAACGACTTTCGTGATATTCATAAGAGCCTCCCAAGCTCTCGAGAGGAGGAGAAGAAGAAGTTCTGTGCCAGTTCCTTCCAACTGCTAAAACATCCACCCACGGTCTTCCTGCAGCCCATCTGTCCCTTTGTCCTAGAGGACGACGCAGCCCCAGAGGGTGCGGTGTGTGTGTGCGTCCCCATGTGCTTTTCCTGCACCCTGTGGCATCTACTGGTTTTAACGAGGGAAGCTCCTCTGGAAACGGTGGAGATCTTCTCTGGCTCACAGTCCCAGTCCAAACCAGTTGAAGCCTATGGGAGTTTTGCATCCCCACTGAAATCTGGTAGCTCCTGCAGTTAGGATCGTCTTTTCACTGGATTTTCAGAACTCCTGCATTTCTTCTATTATCTTTTTTTGGGGGGGGGGAATGTGAGTGGAGAATATTACACCTCCCTCACAGCCCTGTTTATGTCCTTAGCCCAGTTTTCCCTGGTAGTGAAGAGGAAGAAGGGCCAAACATCAATTGCAATTTCACTTGGCCATATATATTGCCCCATAGTGCTTTTACAGCCCTCTCTAAGTGGTTTACAGAGCATATCCCCCCCCTCAAACAATCTGGACCCTCATTTAACCCACCTTGGAAGGGCGGAAGGCTGAGTCAACCTTGAGCCGGTCAGGATCCAACTGCTGGCAGGGGGCAGAGTCAGCCTGCAATGCTGCCCTCTCACCACTGAGCCACACTAGGGCTCCGGGTGGCCTGTCCACATCCTTAAAGTAGGAGAAGTGGAAAAGTAGCCAGGACCCATCAGCCATCAGGATGGGACGTTTTGTGCTGCAACTTCGAGGCCAAAAGAGAAATAAATAGGTTATCTTTTGACTTGAAGACTTGGTCACAAATAATTAAAACAGCCACTGGCTTGTAAGTTTGTGACATGGACTTCCAGCTGATGCTTCCAAGTTTGGGAATGTTATTTTTCCTGCTGATGAGGGATATTGGGACTATGTGGTCATTTTGGACAAAAATCTTCTTTAGCGCCTTTCTCCAGTTCATCTCTTCAGAAGATTCCTCCCTCCTTTTTGCAAACAGGACTCGAAATGGGTTGAAGGTGTTTGACTTACGGAACAGGGCATCAGGGTCTGATGATGGTGACGATGATGATGGTGACAATGACCATGATGATGGTTTTAGAAGAAGTGAGCATTACGCCTGAACCCTGAATCTTTTTCCCATTTTCCTTTCTCGCAGGTGAAACCACCTGGTGGAAACTTTTACTTGGCCTTTACTAGAAAGAACTCCTACTTAACGAAGGCTTGATACTCTCAGCCCGAGTGACAATGAGCTCCTCCTCGGCCTCCGTCGGCTCCCTCCCTTCCCATGAGCCTGAGCTGGGCAGGGCCATCGCAGAGAGCTCCCCCGGGGGCTGCTGTGAGGCCTGATTGAATCTGGGCTCCTGCTTCTCCTCATTCTGCAGGCAAAGGAGGCCGGGCAGCACTTTGCAGCCATTAAGGCATGCTGGTTTTTTTAAGAAATGGGTTTCCCCGGGAGAAGGAAAGGATGGAAAACCACTTTGGCTCCCTTGAAGCATTTGCTCCCTTATTAGGGGCTCTTTTCCTTTCAGGGAGGAAAAATATTCCTTGGCCACATGGCCGGTTTTCTGCAAACCCCAGGAGTCAGACCTTTGGGCTGCAGAAACAACACGGAAGACAAAGAGGCCACGGAGCAGCTCCCTGCGTGACAGTTGTGACTTATTGCGCAGCTGCTGTGCAGCTCCTGATGTATTTATTCTGCTTGTACCGGTTCAGTGGGGAGAGTCGGCGCATCTGGCCGAGAGCAGCTATGGAGAACGGGTTGCGTTGGACGGTCCCCGCAGCTGCTAATTAAATCTTTCAAATATTATTTAAATATCGGGATGAAATGTTGAAGCTTTGCACCGATGCCAAGGAACCAGTGGTAGTTGAAACAGAAGATCATCTCAGATTAAGGTTGAAATAGATACTTTGAACCGTATCGGGAGAAGCAGACGATGTGCACGCATATTATGTTATCAGCCCAAATGGATGTGTCTGCAGGATGAGGCCTCTTTATTGGAGGTTATGGGTCCTAAGCGGCCACAGGTCCATTGCGGGTTGGTGGAGGGATGGATTAGTTGTTACTTCACAGCGTAGGGCTGAAAGGAGGAAGGAGAGATGGAGGCCCCCAACTGGCTTTGATGCCTAAGGAAGGACTAGAACTTCTAGGGTTCTCCCGACCCTCATCTTAATCACCAACACACTGGCTCTCATTACACACACAGACTGATCAAACTCATGAAATCACAACTTCAAACTGCCTCTTGAGTGGTTTGCACACATACTTGTAAAGTGTGCGGGTGGATTGTCTAGATACACTTTCCTGAATGCTTGTCTCTTTGTAGGGTTCTGCCTAAATACTCCTGACTGGTTTTGCTCATCGTTGATAATAGCTGGAATATCAAACGTGGATACAGATTTCCGGTCTAATACGGCTTGTAGGGCTGTTCAATCTGCCCTCTGAGAGCTCTTGACGAGTCCAGGGCCATCGTTCCTCCTTTACAGAAATAAAGGCAGACTCTAATTATCTAATGTTCCAAATTGCCTTGTGGTGGAACTCGGGGGTGGATTCCGAGAGGCACTACTGCCGGTTCACTTTGCCTGCATACACGGGCTTGATGTGCACTGTGCGCACATGCACCGTGCAATTAAAATTGTTCTGCACATGGGCAGAACGGAAAAACAAGACGGTGACGCCAATGGTGCCGACCAGAGAACCGGTTCGGGGCGTGGCAGGCCCGGATCACTGCCGGTTCCAGCGACCCAGGCCGCCAAACCACCATCACTTCAGCCAAACCGGTCCAAACCGCTAAGAACCCACCACTGGTAGAACGGGGAGAAATCTACTCCTCCTTCTCTGGTGACTTGTGTGGCCGGAGCAGCCTTTGCAGAGGAGGGGTCTGCTGGGCGCCTGGGGGGGCTTCTCTTCCGCAGATGGTGCCTGAAGCCCCCCCGGAGGGCGGCCAGTCTCCAAGGGGCCTCTGCAGAGTTTCCCTTCCTGCACCTTCGCTCACCTGTGGCTCAGAGGCTTCCCTGGAATCTCTGCGTCCTCCGTGGGCCTTTTACGGAGAGGCTCACGGGAAGAAGCTTCCCTAAGTCGCGTATTTGTCAATATCAATAAGTCTGACAGATGTGCATGAAAGGCAGATGAGACAAGCAGAGAGTTATCCAGTTAGAGGACAGAAAAAAACCCCTGGGAGAATGGTAGCTAAAGAATTATAGGCGCTTCCTCCAGATGCTGGTAGATTTAAAATAAAGATTCATCTGTTTGGTTACTGAGTTTATATGCCACATCAATTGAAAGGGGCTGTGAGCAATTTATATATTGTACATAAGTCAGGTTGAAAAGTGCAAGGGACAAATACAAATAACTACATAATACAAATCGTAGCCCCAGAGGACAGAGATGCTCCTTGTTACAAAGGAAGCCCTTTGCAAAAACCCCGCACACCCAACACAAATATACATGCGCATTATACTAGTCTAATACCTCTCTGTGTGTGTGACCGAGACGATGCACCTTAGGACAGAACTGGTGCTCCCATCTTCTCTCTCGCTCCCATCCAGGTTCGCTTTCTTTGCCATGGTTGTTGTTCTGTCTTGTCTTGCTCTTTGTGGTTTTTAAGCTGTTCTCTATTCACACATGTTTTTAACCAGGGTCAATTGCCAGGGTTGCTGGGAGTTGGGTAGCGTATCAATTTAATAAATGACGTGATACAGGATTACTAAACTGACCCAAATTGTATGCCCTGTCTCAGAGCCTTTTCCCTTCCTCTGATCGGCTTTCATGGCGGAGGGGGGGGGGAGATGAGCCCGCATGCCTCCGGGTGGCTCCGGTGTGCCCTACCTGCTTTGTAGTCCACCCTTGTCCCTTAATTTATTCTCCTCGCGAGTCTTTCTCAGTTAAGTCCATCTTGCAATTCTCACTTATTTCCGACCGAGACGCCTGCGGATGCCGGCAGCTTCCCAAATGGAACACAGTGTGAATTATTCGCCCTAAAAGCCGTGAGCAGCCGGAAACATGAGATAGGTGGAAATTGCAGTTTGTGTCAGGAAACAAGGATCATTCACTACGTAATATATTGGCGTATATCCTTAGCCGATAAGTTTGGAGAGCCCCCTCCCCTCCCCTCCCCTCCCTCCCCCCCTCGTAGGTCGGAGTATGTGATGCTGGAGGCTGGCCAATATCCGAGCAGGGGGGGAGGGAGGGGGGGGGCGTGCAGCCCTGGCTTGAATTCTTGGGCTCCAGTAAATGGGCAGCTGTTGGGGAAAAGAAATTTCACAGTGAATACGTAAAACTTACAATTGGGTTGCTCTTTTTTCTTTTAAGGAGGGCGTGGGGATGATTAAGGCAGGAACAGCAAAATGTGCAGGCATTTCAAATATCCTGAAAGTATTTAGCATTTGAACTTTTTTTTATTTACCTCTTTTCCAAATTTCTCAGAAAGTGAATACGTTTGCTACTTCAGCTATCAGGACTCTTTATATGGTGTGGATTAGGCTTGAGAAGCAGTTAATCTACCTCAGTCTCCTGTTCTTAAGGTTAATTATTCCCGATTCCTTCGATTTCTTCAACCTTGTTTCTAGGCCCCGATAATCCTCATGTTTTGAACTTATTTCCAGCATCTTCAAAGTTTTTTTAAAAAACGTGGTACCTAATTTGGACATAGTCCTTGAAGTGGGAACAACATTCCCGTTGGCCAATAGATGGCAGCAAAGCAACGCAGAATCCTCTGCTGACATCTGCTGGTCTCCTCTTGTTTGAAACCTATTTATAAATGGCAGAATTATTTACTTCCCATGAATGAGAAATTATATTCGTATTGATGTGACCTGAAATTGTATTTAACTTTTTCGTAGAGAGGGCTGCCTCATATTTAGCATATTTAGCCACGAGAATCTCACTCCAGCCCACCTTGAATTCCGTTGACCCTTATCTCTTGACCGTTAAAGGTTCAGATTCTTGTAGAGACTGTGAGCAAGCAATAAAGCTGGGGCCACTTGAACCCCCTTGGCTCCTGATCTGCTCTTCCTAGTGACAGATACAGGGCCACCATCCGTCACCTTTGAAGATGGATGGTGACATGGGATTCTTTTTCTCCTGCCTGGACAACTGGGGGCTGAATGGGGAATAGACTGGAAGCCTTTTCCCCCTGTTCCAGGCCCTGTAAAGTAGAGCGGTTGGTTTCCCTGCCTCTTTCTGCTACTTCAGAGGCCTCGGAGCCATTTTACTTGAGCAGATCTTTGGGTTTGAGGGAGTGCTGGGTTTGGCCGCCATTTAATTGGAAGTGGGAGTGGAAGAAGAAATGAATAAAAGCTAAAGGCCTGCATTTTCTCCCCCTTTCCTCCTCATTTCAAGGCAGCCATGATGTGGTTTGCCCCTGGTTTTTGTTTTGAGAGAGAGAGAGAAGGAAGCCGGGCTGCGCATTCCTCTCCTTCAGGTGAGACCACACAGGGAGAGACCATTTCTGCCCATTCAGGGGCCTTGGAGGTCAAAGATCCACTAGAGGATGACGGGAGGGAATCTATTCATCTCATTCTCCAATTGGTGGGTTGGAAGAGAAAGGGCTGCCCGTTGAGCTCTGGGCACCAGGAAGTCTCAGAATAGAAGGTGGCTCTCATAAGCACCAGGGCTGGGCAAGCTTAGAAGCAACAGGAATGTTTTAGAGCTTGAGGGAAGCACAGCCGCTTTTTAAAGGTGTGGAGTTTGGAATCCGAAGTGGGCAGAAGGTCTTCTTTTTCCTTGGAGTTCCCTGGCTCAGGAAAACATCTACTGAGGAGGAGGAGGAGGAGGAGGCAGTGAAAGGCAACTGCCAGCCTTCCTCCTCCACCACTCCCCTCCGTGTATCCGTGTGAGCAACTTTCATGTTGAATTTTCATATATTTACGTCTCCATCTGCCATCCACCCATCATTTTTGTTAGGATTGTTGATTATACTAGTAAATTCTCCAAAGTTGGTGGAGACAGCGGTCATGCGTGGGTTAACTCAGCCAGTAACCCATAGAACTGAGTCTACCAAAGTGATGTCATCGCCTCTGAGGAGGGTCCCCCCGCTTTTTTAGACTCTGATAATTGCTCTTTCCTCAACTTATTTACTTAAAAATACTAATTGGCTACTCTAATTGGCTTTAATCGGACTTTTCTCTAAAATTTGAACTTCTGAATTACTGGAGGAAGACAGATGGCTCCCCTTGGAGCCAGGGCTCCCTCCTGGCCCCAGGGCTTCTTGAGAGGGACTGGCAGGGTTTCTTCGAGGCTTCAACCTTGTTGTCAGCTTATAGTGCCGTCCCGGATGCAGCGCTGCCCAGCACTAGCGGTTGGAGGCTCCGCTTAGCGCTCCCTAACACCGCTAAATGCTGCCGCCACCGCTATTTAGCACTCCCGCCGTCGTTTGTCTGCCGCGGCTGGCATTCACTTCCGCAGCCTCTCCTCAGGACCACCAACCTTCCGGGGCCTTTGGAGAATGGGGCCTTGGTTCTTACTTGATACGCCCCTTCTCTGGGCAGGCGGAGACAGCGGTCATCCCCACCCTTTCCGGTCCTGGCCTAGTTCGCAGAAGGCGTTCTGGGAGGAATATTGGATCATCAAGGGATCGAGAGCAACCGAATAGCGCAGAGCAGTCTACTTACCTCCTTCGCCAAGAAAAGCGGGGGGACCCTGCTCAGAGGCGATGACATCACTTTGGTAGACTCAGTTCTATTGGTTACTGGCTGAGTTAACCCATGCATGACCGCTGTCTCCACCTGCCCAGAGAAGGGGTGTATCAGGTAAGAACCAACGCCTAATAGGAATTAAAGTTAAAGAAATAAAATAGAAAGGAGTAAAAATGCAAGGAAAAGGGGGGAAAAGAAGAAATATTTCAGGTCTATAGCAATAGCCATTAGACTTATATATACCACTTCACAGTTCTTTTCAGCCCTCTCTAAGTCTTTTACAGAGTCGGCCTGTTGTCCCCAAAAATCTGGGTCCTCATTTTACTGACCTCGGGAGGCTGAGTCAACCTTGAGCCTGGTGAGATTTGAACTGCCAACCTTCTGGCAGCCGGCAGGTCAGCAGAAGGAGCCTGCGCCACTGCATTCTAACCACTGCACCACCACGGCTCGTCTGTAGTAGCTTAGAGGTAGTTAACAAGCAATTTCCAAGAGGGATTAGAGTGTTACCTCGTTAGGTGCTGTTAATTGGTTCCAGGAGGAGCATCAAAAAGGGCCAGGAGTCCCAAGCAAACCAGGTGACCCAGGTACACCCCCCGGGGGGGGGGCTTTGTTTCGGCCGGGGAGAACTTCCTGTCCGTCCCTTCCCTTACGCTGGCACGGCTGACTTCCTGTCCTCCTTTCCTTGTGTAGTGACCTTCCCTGCAGATTCCCTGGCTGCTGCTGCCCGTGGATTAGAATTCTGTCTCTTTTCCTCAGAAACCCTCTTGCATTTCCACCTAGCCCCATTTTTCAGCAAAACCAAAGGACGGCTCGCTAGGTCTTGAAGAAGGGAAAACATCTTCATCCCAAATACCTGTGGGTGGGGGGAGGGGAGGGCTAGCTTGGCCCATTCTGGCGGTCCACCCACCCACTCCCCACGCACCACCTGGGACCGGCGAATCAAGCTGGCTTCCTTGGGCCTCCACGCGTCCATTTGGTCTTGTGCCTCGGTAGCCCCGCCGTACTCGGGGCAGCCTCCCTCCCAGCCCTGGGTACCAGTGCAGCTGCCACACCGGTTCCCCGCGGGCCACCGGAAAGGCTTTTGCTGTCCCCAGCACACGAGAGCCGGGTGACGAAGGCGGCCGGAGGGCTGTTAAGAGAGGAGAAATGGAGGAGAGTAGCTACTTCTAGAGAAGGGCAGGTCATTATTGCATCAAACCTTCCGCTGTGGCTGGTTCTACTGTCTTGCTAGCAGGTTGCTGTGACTGTTTGTGTGTTTCCCAAGCAGCTGTGAGGTTAGTTTCAAAGACAAATGATACAGCAAATAGTGAAATTTACGCATTTTGAATAAGTTGTTACTCTGAAAACGAGATCTCTTGAGTGCAAAAAATGTTCACGCTTGCAGTTGTTTGAACTGCTGTTGATTTGACGTGCAGCTGTCATTTAGAATTAAGCTGGTTGTTTCAATGTGGGTGGGGAGATTAAGCCAGGCTAAGAGAGTGTGTAAAAAGGCGTATGTTTATTTCTCATGACTCAGCGCAGCTGGCAGAGGATGTCAGGGTGCTGAACGGAGGGACGGGGAGCTTAGGACGGAACAAAACAAATGAGACCCATATTGACGCTGCCAGTTTAGGAATCCAGTTTAGTTCCTGTTAGACGTTCCGGCTGCCTCTCTCTCTCTCTCTCTCTCTCCAGATTGTGCGTGGATGCTTAGTGTCAATCGTGATTCCTGAGACTTTCGCTCCCGTGTGTGGGTTTAACACGCTATATTACTTTTCATTCATAAAACATTGAAACTTTCAAAATACTGATATAACGATATTTAATGGTGCTTATGAATAAATTGCCTGCATTTCCTTAGGTAGCCAAAGGGTTGAAACTGCAAATCGGGTTAGATATGAGTGGCTTCCACAGGATGCTCTTCTCCTGCTCCCATCTGCTCATAGGATTCGATTGGACGGGGTCACTTTCCCACCATCTATCTAAGCATGCCAACTCCCTGGCTGGGAATTCTGGGACTTGAAGTCCACACATTTTAAAGTTCCCAAGGTTGAGAAGTTCTGGGTTAGACTGACGGTCCATTCAAGTCGCTAGAAAGTGGTTGCTGATTGTATGATTTCTTTCGGTTTGAAAATGCGCCTCCTCTCTGGGAAGAAAGGGGAGGGGTGGTCCTGGGGGAGACCTTCCCATCGTTGCTTAGCTATTCCTGTCCTGGGACCATTTGGAAGACGCGTCCCTTGGTGGCCACCATGCGCAGAGCACCCAGGACTCATCCCCCAAATTCAGCCAGGCCCAGGAGTCTCTCGCATTGCCTCTCACCGTCATCCGTCAGTTTCAGGCAGGACAAAGGGCCCCGGAGTATTTGCTTTCCGTGTAGAATGTCTGCTTATCCCTTCATCCCAAAGGGATAAAAAGTAAAGGGAGCTCAGTAAAGTGATGCTGCCCGGGGGGGGGAGGGGGGGCTGGCAGGATGAGGCTTTACGGGTGACTTGGCACTGAGGTGCTCTCGCTCGCACCCGGCTTCTTCCGATTGACCTCTCTGTCCTGGGGTGGGCCTGAACCGAAGGCAAAGCAGGGCTCTTCCCAGATTGGACCCTGATTTTCCTCCGTCAATGTCAGGCCTTCAGAAATGGATCTCATGTGCAGCACATGGAACAAAATGTGAGGCAGGTCCCGATTTCTGAATCCGTCTCTCTGCTAATAACTAGGATTCCCTCTCCTCTGGTCTCTGTTGGGAAGGCAGTGGATTCACAGAGGTAGGGATCTGATTTCTCAAATCCACCCTACAGTACATGGTATAGATGACATAGATTCAGCAAGTGAGCCTCCCCCCCCCCCGCATTCTGCTTTTATTAGCTTCTGTTCCCCTTTTGATCCCCCCCTTTTCTCTCCAGTATCATTTTTCACTCCTGTAACTGTCCTGCCAGAAGCCTCCTGTTATTCTCTACCTTGGAATTTATATTCCGAGATTTCCCCCCCCCTTCGTCTTCCTGCCTCAAAGGGCTCCATTCATGATGTCCACCAGGCCAGACTAAATATTGCTGGAGGCTCCCAAGGAAAGCAGAGAGAAATGCGTCACTCGGTAGCTGGAGGCCCATCAGGCGCTCCGAGGGATCCCAGCTCTCTCTGGCCCACCTATTTCTGTCATTTCTTCTGGGGGGGTCTTACTTGGGTTTCCAGTAACAGTAATTCTCGGGGGAGGATTCATTGCTTCCTCAGTTATTCTTGCATGGCAGACTTTATTTTAATGGCATTGTGAGCCGCGGTGGCGCAGTGGTTAAAGAGTGCAGTACTGCAGGCGGCTACGGCTGTCCACCGGCTGCCAGCAGTTCGGCAGATCGAATCTCACCAGGCTCAAGGTTGACTCACAGCCTTCCATCCTTTCGAGATGGGTAAAATGAGGACCCAGGTGGTTGGGGGCGAGAGGCTGACTCTATGAACCGCTTAGAGATCCATTATATTTGAATGGAAGCAGTAAAGCCCAGCCAAAACTCACCAATTCTTTGGACTTCAGGATCTTGAGACACATTGAGTAGGCTGCAGGATTGGGTGTTGCGCTTGTCTTGTGGAGTTTGTCTGACCAAGAGGCTTCTTCACCTGGTGATGAATTCTTGGAGCAGCCCAGAGGAGGCCTGACTGCTCTCACCGTCACAAGAAAGGGTTGGGGGTTTTCCCCCCTCATCCTCACTGGCAGAGGGCAGCGTTTCCTTGATGCTTTGCCAAGGGCTATTGGTTTGGTGTGAAGGAAAATATTATTCTATCTATCGTCTGTCTGTCTGTCTGTCTGTCTGTCTGTCTATCCATCCATCCATCCATCCATCCATCCATCCATCCATCCATCCATCTATCTATCTATCATATCCCCCATTTGCAGAGCAGCTTGTGGGGGAGGGGAGGTATGGAGTACTTGGTCCTCTCTTATTCTCCCCACGAAAGCAACCTCCACATCAGGTTGGGCTGAGAGAAAAGGCCTGGACCAGAATCACTGGATGGCGCTTCGTGACCGAGGGAGGGGATGAGAGCCCACCCCTCTCTCTTAGTCCAGGGCTTTAACCGGTCTAGGGAGTTTAAAAAAAAAAATCAGTTGAGACCTTCTTTATTCCTCGAGGCCTCTGGAGTGGCCAAAAAGCTGCTCTGCAGAGCCACAGTTTATTTAATTATGGTTCGTGCAGTTTATTTAAGCCACAGTTTGTTCATTTCGTTTATTTATCAAAACATTGTGCAAGTTCGTCATTGAAAGCAATGCCAAAGTGGGATACAATGAATTAAAAACAAATAATACGTCGTATTAAATATTGAGAATAATTTTCTGTACTCGAGAGAAATTGGGCTCTCTTAGGCACCCAAGCCAGACCGGAAGCCAGGCGGTTTAGTCCAAAGCACACGGAAGAGGCCCTAGGCAGCCCTCCGTTTAAAGCCACAACTGGCACCAGAATTTCCATCATTGAGTTGGCGCGGCCATAAAGAGAGCCACCATGTGAGCGAACCCAATTTGATGACCATTTTTATGGCTGTCGTTAAGTAAATCATGTGATTAAGTGAATCACAGTCATTGAATGAATTGACTTATTGGAAAGGTTGCAATCATAGTCACATCACTGCAAGATGCAGCCGTTGTCACAGATGAGAATCAGTTGCTATGCATCCAGATGTGATCCCATGAGTGTGCGTGTGTGTGTGTGTGTGTGTGTGTGTGATGGCCATCACTTCAAGGACAGGTCACAAGTCACCTTCCCCAAGGCGGCCATAAGAGCCAACTGCTTATTAAAGGAAGAGGGTGTAAGACGGGGGGGGCTCCCCGTCTGTGGCCATGTTGAGGGCTTCAGCACCCACAACCAGCGGGCAGAGGGAGAAGGGGGGGCGCTTGAGTTTGAGGGGGTCCCCTCCCTGTTTGCCACGTCTTGTCTGGTGGTGATTGCCCGGCTGACATGGTCACAGGCCTCAGTCTCAGCTGGGAAGCCGGTGCCCCTGGCGGGGCGGGGGGGGGGGAATAAGCAGGTTTGCTGGGAAGGTTTCCTGGGGACCCAGGTGTGGAGGGAGGCTCCATCCTGCTGCTCTATTTGCCTCTCCTCCTTTTTATTTCTTAAGAATTGCATTTTGGGGCCCAACTCCTTTGGGGTACGTACGACAGGGCCTGTGGCAAGTGACGCCTCCGGAGCCCCTGCGTAAAGTGGGGGTGTAATGACCCAGAAGGCCAGGTTTCACTCGGACAAACGTTCAGCCTCCCAAAGGCAGTTTGGCTGTTTTGAATTCCTGAGAATGTGCTTTTATGTGACTCATGCGAGGAGGAGAAGCGAAAGGGGTGACAGGGGGAAACGTCATTGTGAATCACACCTCGGTATATTTATTATGTGCCCCACCCCCCCACCCCCACCCCATATGACTGTACTTGTTTCCTTTCCTTAAACGAGGCTTAGAGCCTAAGCCCTTCACAAAAGAGTTTCCATGGCGACTGATCCCACACCGTTTGAGTACTTCTACTCTCACATCCAATAAATTTGTGTATACTTGAAAACAAAAAAAGAATCCCCCCGAGATGCAGGATTTTAAGGCGTCTCCCAAATTCCTGGTGATTTCTGTCAAATGTAGGATCCGATCTGAGAGTTTCGTGGTGCCCCAACAGTTGCCACTTGGAAGGGGGCTCAGACCAGATTTGGCCAAGACTTGGGATGATTGGATGACAAGATAAGAAAAACGCAAATATGAAGCTAAACTTGTTTTATTTTCAATGATAGGCATCCATATATAAGTACGTGGGTAAAAAGGAAGCTGTTTCTTGATATAGGCACGTGCGGTGATCCTTACGAAGAGGGGCTTCCAGGGGCCTCCATTTCTGAGAAGATGCTCCCCAGCCGACGCAGCAGGGACATTCATGCTGGGACCTGACCCGAAGCCTTCAGCCGAACTGGCCATAATCATCCCTCCCCACCACCTGAACCGGCTCCCACGTTCTCTGCTCCATAAATGCTGCTCAGGGAGGATTTAGGAGCCTTTCGCAAAAATCCTCATTGCCAAACGAGCAGAATCCATTCCTTCTCGCTTGCACACCTGCTTGTGCCAAAAGGTTTTGTCTGCGAAGCAGAACCTCCTTCCAGTGGGAGTTGCTGAGCACCAGAGCACCAGTCGTCCACCCTGAGGATTGTCTCTCTGGGCAGAGGCTGAGCTACTGGGTCCTTTTCAGAAGGCTGCTCCTTTGCGGGGAGGAGGCTTTCCTTAGCCACGTCCTCCGTGCAGGTTTTCTTCTGTCTCCGGCAAAAGGACTGGAGGGAATCCAACGCGCTCTGTGTGCGCGTTCCTTTATAGCATTTCATGGCCTCGGCTTTCTCCCTTTCCTCCTCCTCCTGAGCAGAGGGCACACGGCCCCAGCTGGACAGCTCCGTCCCTGCTCCCTTTGGGCTGCCAAGGAGGGAAGAGAGACTCCAGATGTGGTCGCAGCCACCTGGATCAGCTTCAGAGTCACTTTATATTGGAATCCAAATGGCTGGGAGTCTGGAAAGGCTGAGAGTCTGGGAAGCAAATTGCGAGAGAGCTTCAGAGCAGGTGGCTTCTCCTCCCCCTCGATGGGTTTCAAGGGCCCCGTTTCGCTTCTAAATGAAAACTGAGCTTGGAAGTGTCTCCTGTGGGGAAGCCCCACCGTACGGATGAGTGGCCCTCTTGCCGTGAAGTATCTGGCTGAACGGACTCCGCAGCTTCCATCACAACCGGGAAAGGCCTTCCCTGCCCCCTTTCCCTCCTCTGCCATTGGGCTTAACGGCAGGAGTGGGCCTGCGCTCAGCTTCCCCGGCTTCCCCTTTCCTCATCCAGGCTCTGCAGTGAGCAACCACAGAGGCTTCCAACCTCTGGCAGCTGCAGAAGGAGAGCCGAGGGCAGCCTCCTGGCCCTTCAGCCGAGCCCCATCTTTCCCATTTCTCTGAGGATTCATGAGAGGCTCTCGTTTGCCCTGAACCCACGGGGGGAGGTGGAATAAACCCTCTGCTGTTGGGGTTTCATCATGTGCTACAACTCCTGCTTAGAATCCGAGCATGGCTGACCATAAGAATCACCCTGAGAGTTTAGCACATGCAGGGCAATGAAGCATGGAAGGCGACAGCTCGGTCTCCTCATTCCATCCTGCTCCTTTTATTTGCCTACATTCACTGCATTCCAAAGGAGAAAATTAGGATGCTTTTCCTAACCAAGTATATGGAAATACTAATTCTAAAAATCTGATGCTCAGCAAATCCTTAAGGACTGTGTAAAATAAGCATTAAGGAGTCCCAGTTTCGAAGTACTTGATATACCTATGTCCGTATCTACTCTAAACTGAACCAAAGTTACTTTTGCAGGTATAAAAAAAAAACTGGTTTTCCAGATCTAATTTAATAAATAAAGAGCATGTAATCACATTGCAGTCGGAATTAAATTATGGAACGATCTCCCCGTGGAGATCCGGACCCTCACCACCCTTCCGGCCTTCCGCAAAGTGACCAAGACCTGGCTGTTCCAGCAGGCCTGGGGCTGTTGATTAGTATCCAGCCCCATCCTGAGCTATAGGAATGTTGTGGCATTTTAATGTGGTCTTTAATTTTTGTATCCCTTTTTATCTGTAAGCCGCCCTGAGTCTCTCGAGAGTGGGCAGCATACACACCCAATAAATGGAATGAAATGAATGTATTTGGACTAATAATGCAAGTAAGACAGTGTGAAGGCAAAATTTAAAAATACATTTGTTGCTATACTTCATAGATTGCCTATGTAATATCAGTATTATGTTGAAACCATGATAATGTTGATATTACCAACATTTTATTCCAAAGCTAAAAATAGCGGGGTTTGAGGCTCATCTCTCTTTTTGAAAGATTGGTGCTTAACAAAAGTGACACCAACAATGTGGAATAATAAAGCTATGAAGAAATTAAGTTAAAATTAGGGAGGTTAAAATCCTTCTCAACATCTTGTAATGTGGATGGAAAGGCACCTCTACTACACCAGTGTACTATCCCAGTGACCGATGTTGATGTATAGCAGCTATTGTGGAATATAATATATTGTGTTCTTAGATCAGATATGTGTAGCAGTAATAAAAATAGAAAAAATGATTGACTTGATAGACTAAGACAAGAATTTATTAAGAGGCCTCTGTCTTTTTATGACCCATAATTCCCAAATGAAGCATCCGTGATAACAATCTGCTTGTAACGTATGTACAATATGTTGAACTATGCCGTGATCCTTTATTGGATTCTCTAGGTAATGGTATGTGTGATAAAAATATAGAGTCTTACATCCTCTATATAAACAGGATGAAATGTTTCTGGTGGAAAAACAAATAATCTCTCATTCATCAAATTCTGCCCAGTTTAAAAGGTCTCCAGAGATCATCACAAACAAAATGAGGAACCTTGAAAGCATGATAAGAGCCCTGGTGGCCAAGGGTTGGAATGCAGCACTGCGCGCTGACTCTGCTCACTGCCAGCAGTTCGATCCTAAGTGGCTCAAGGATGACTCCGCCTTCTGCCCTCCTGAGGTCAGCAAAATGAGGACTCGGATTGTTGGTGGGGGCAGGAGGCTGATCCTGTAAACTGCTTAGAGAGGGCTGCAAAGCACCGTGAAGCGGGATACGAGTCTGAGGGCTGTAGCTATCTCTGGTGATGCAGAAGGTACAGAAGCACCCTCCCAATGAGGTCAATGGGCGGAAGGTGCTCCATGGGGAACTGCAGTGTCAATGGACCCGAAATGGGATGGTTCTGATGTGGTCCAAATGCCTAATTAAATCAGTGGATGGGACCTTTCAGGCTATCCGGAGTTTGCTTCAGGTCCCTCTTGTCTCCGTTAAAATTCACGGCAATCGGGGCAGAAATCTACAAGCTGGATTGGTGGCTTAGAACCACGAGAGCCTCAGTGGGTGGGAGGCCAATATTTGGGGCTTTTGCACCCAGCCACTGCATCATGTGGGGCGTTTGAGGGACACGGAGGGACACAGGTGCCAGTTGGATTGTGGGGGGGGGGTTGCTTTTGTTCCTTTGGTTTTGGGGAGGTTCTTGGTCTGTTAGAAGCATTGAGCCTGTTTGCTCCTCAGCACTTTCCGGCTCTGGAGAATCGCTTCCCATCTAAAAGAATGCATAGTTGACAGCTGGGGCTTCATTCGAACAATTGAGCACCTCCACTTAAAATAACTTTCCCCCTCTTCTCTCTAAAGTGTCTTCTTATCTTATAGAAATATTTAAGCAATTCCGTGCAGCTTTCTCTCTCCCATCTTGCCCCCCCCCACCAAAAAAATAATCAGTGGCAGCAAACTATGCTCTGAATCCATGTCTCCTCTGTGCTGTGCAAACCCAGCGGGGGATCCTCGTGGTCCGCCTGAGGAGGTCCAAGAAAGGCGCCCATCTTCACATTCCTCTTCCGCCGTGAAGCTCTCTGGATGAGGTTGGCCAGCAGGGCCTTCAACCAGCTCCGGGCTGTGTGCTTGTTGCTCCCCCATCAGCGCCTGATTTGGGCTTCCTGCAATGCACCGAGCGAGAGGATGGTTTTTCCTCTAGTGCAGGGCTGTGGGGAAACCTGTGCTGCGGTTTGGAAAGGGCCTTGTTGAGCAATCACAAAGGGTGGCAACTCTGGTGTGTTAAAGTCCCTTTCACAATGCTCTTCACCTGCTGCATTGCAAAACAGAGAAGGAAACTGCATCTCCAAATGAATCATTAAAATATTTCTGTCATTTAGCAGCTTCTGGTCTGCAAAAACAAACTTTTACACCCATGAAAAGAATTCCACCTATTTTTAGTGCAGAGCAGCTCCTTCATGGCCCAAATCATTCCATCCGCCTGAACAGGCTGGTTTACTGCTGGCAAGTCGGAGCCATCCAGCGCTTGGATTTGGCTGCCATCGTGCCTGAGACTTGGGCTGGGCTGGGATTGGGGAGCTGAACGTGAGTGAGGGGGGGGGGCGGAGGATGCTGCTTTTCGGATTCCCATAAAAAGAGGGCCTGGCTTCAGCCTGAGGCCTCCGGTGAGGAGGCTCCTCCTGGGCCTTCTCTCCCCATGGACGTTGGCAACTGGAGTGCATTGGCCTTGGCTGCCATGTCCTGGGATCGTAGAGTTGCCATTTCCATGGATCACACAAGGATCCACTTCACAGCAGTGTGTGATTCACTTAATGACCAATGGCAAAAAAGGTCATAAAATCAGGCATGACTCACTTGGAAAACCACCTTGCTTAGCAATGAACATTCTGGTCCCAGAATTATATGTGGTCATAATTGGAGGCCTGCCTGTGTACATCAGTGGGGAAAATTCTCTGAGCCTCCACTGACTGAGTTAAACCAAGTCCGGAAGGGCCATCGGTCGATGCTCCCCATGGGATTCGGAATCCTCCGAGAGCCCTGGAGCTCCAAGGGGGTCTCTGTTCCCCCTGCCTCCCCCCCCCACCCGCCTCTCTCAAAGCCTTGTCCGAAAGGGAGGATTTCTAGCCGTTTCTTCCAGAGGCCTTAAGCTGGCTTGTCTGGCCTCAAGAGAGCTAGGCAGAATCAGGCTCAGCTAGTTCTGGGCCAGATGCCCCCAAAGCCTCCAGGACTCATCAGGAAACACCCCACCAAAAGGCAACCAGGGGCTGCTTCCGGGTTGGGGCCCAAATACAGATGTGTTTGTGTAAACATCGGGACCTCACTTTGATCTTGAGGCATCTTTCCAGGTGTTGCTGAAGCTAACCATGGGAGGGCTTCATACGGGGAGGGTCAATCAGGGTTAGATGGTCCCTGAGGAAGCGGGTCAGTCTGGTACTTACAGGGCAAAGCAGGAGCGGCTGGTGAGTTTCCTTTGAGCAAGCCACCTTTGCTACACCTCGCCCTCAGCTGCGGAAGGGCTGCACGCTCTCACACGGGGAGAAGAACGGAATAAAGGCCAGGGAAAGGGTTTAAAGGGGGCCTTTGACTAGTTGGAGCTGCCCTTTCATTTGAGATCTATATAGATATACTGAAGAACATACACAATTTATTTTGCCCAGATGTGCTCAATTATTATAGATAGATAGATGATAGATAGATAGATAGATGATAGATGGGGGGAGGGAGGGAGGGAGAGGGAGGGAGAGAGAGAGAGACTGGTCTGATGGAGATGTTAGGGACTTTTTAGCCCAAACACTCTTCTTCTTTAGTTTATATCATTAGCATAACTTCACTTAAGTAAGTTGGGATGATTCCCGTTTCAGCTCTCCAACTTAGCTTCGGTTTCTCGCGGTGGGGAAAGCTTTGTGGCTATTTCAGCAGAAATGTGCAGTGCGGAACATTTTCCTCAACCTCTTGGCTTAGAATCCTCTACTAACCTAGTTGCCTCCAACTCAGCGAGGCTCCTTCCCAATCTCAGGTTCGCATTTTGAAACCTTTGCTCTCTCCAGAAATTGTAACTTCCATCTTAATAATTTAAATTTTAAATGCAGAACAAGAGATCAAAACAAAACGTTCTGGAACAATTAATAAAAAGACATGGATGCCACCCAGCGTCTGCATGCCGTAGCTATGGCAAAAGAATTGGCAACTCTCTTAATTAACTAGTAGTGCATAAAAACATCTTGCAATTCGCCTATTGGACCTGATTGTTTGGTACACTATCTATACATGGATTATAAGTAACATTATGTATTGAGTTCTTATGCTCTAAGATAGTGACATGCGCAGCATCAGCGTAAGATAATGTGCATAAAGAATAGCAATGATATCATAGTTTGTAGTGGCTCCTCTCTCGTGACGTTGTTTATTCAGCCTGAGAAATTTTATTGCAATCGTGACAGTTGAATTTATACAGAAGTTTCTTCTGTTTCTTTGCTAAATCTGCATTTGCTGCTGTTTGAAACATCTTGAATCCTCTATTTCACTACATTTGGGAGGGGGGGGAGAGACAAAAATCCTTCTGTTTCCTTCTTAATGGTGCCAACTTGTAACAATGGCCAATTCTTGGTATTGTCCACTTTATTTTCAGCTTATAGTATGCACAGTTAATCTTATACTAATGAACTGAAGATGAGAATGAGACGTTTCTAAATGTTATTGTGCAATAACTCAATTTTGTAGTCATTTTTTAGGATGCTTTCTATACAAGCTGTGACAAGCGTTTTGTCTTTCCTTCCACATTTTTCTTGAATTTCCAACGTTTTGTACTAAGGATAAGCATTTTTTTTTGTATTGCCCCCCTTCCCTATTGGTTTGTTAGCCGCCCTGAGTCCCTCTGGGAATAGGGCGGCATACAAGTTTAATAAACTAAACTAAACTTCACAGGTGGAAAGCATAATACATTACAATCAGTGGCGCAGTGGTTAGAGTGCAGCACTGCAGGCTGTTTCTGCTGACTGCTCCCTCTGTAAACCTCTTAGAGAGGCTGTAAAGCACTATAAAGCAGAATATAAGTCTAAGTGTTCTTGCTATAAATTTCCAAATTCAAGCTGCGCATATTTTACTATAATTTTTCACTGTTTTGACAGTCCATATCCAAGTTTTATTGTATTCAGGATATGAGTGAAGGATATGAGTGACGTGGTGAAAAGCCATGGAAACAGTGAATCCCACGGAATAATTCCTTTCCTGGTTTTTGAGTTTTCAGCTTCTTCACCGGATAACAAGTGTTTGCCAATCTCTTGATTGGCAGCATTGCTGGCAGAGCCATATTTTGCAATCTTGTCTGAAGTGGCCCTTGGACAATGCCAGAATAATGAGAGAAACAGTAAAGAGCAGAGCCTGTGTCCTGTCTGGTTGGTGGTGAAGAAAACCTGCCCCAATTATTATTTTATACTTTATTCATTAAACATGAAACTCAGCCAACTGAACATTCAAAAATGCACTTCAAATACCAGGGACTGGTGCTAATGGTTGATATGGTTTGCTGCCAGCATCCTAGATATCAACCAAGAACCTTCTTCAAATATAAGGTGTTCCAAGTAGCGCCATTTTTTGCAGTTCCACTGGTGTTATTGCAGGAAGCTGCCATTTGTGGATGTATCTTGTAAAATTCTTGGATATGGTGCCAAGTGCCCCGATGACAATGGGTGTTACTCTTACATGCTTCATCCATAGCCGTGTAGTTTCGATGGCCAGGTCGCCATATTTCATTATTCTTTCTAGTTCTTTTTTTCGACTCTGGCATCTCCAGGAACAGCGATATCAATAAACTGTACACTTCGGCCCCCTACAACCCTGATATCTGGTGTGTTCTGCTCCAAATGACGATCCGTTTATATTCGAAGGTCCCACAAGATCTTCACCTTCTCATTTTCAATAACTTTTTCCACTTTATGTTCCCATGACCTTCTGGATACGGGTAAATCATATTTTTTACATAATGACCAGTGGATTAATTTAGCAACTCGGTCATGTCTAGCTTTGTAATCAGTTTGTGCGATTTTGCTGCATTCACATATTAAATGTGAAACAGTTTCGACTCTGTTATTGCAAAGTCGTCAGTTTGGGTTATCAGTGGATTTTTGTATCTTCGCTTTCATGGCCTTAGTCTGCAGTGCTTGTTCTTGAGCAGCCAGTATTAAACCTTCCGTTTCTTTTTTGATAGTTCCCATCTTAAAATCTGCCATTATTATTGTTGTTGTTGTTGTTAATTAATACTATTATCCGTCTTTCCTGTTTCATCCCTCCAATGTTAGTTCTGCCTCTGGTCTGTGCCTGGCTGAAGGTCTGGAAAAGCAGAGAACTCCAAGGCAGAAGGAATGTTTGAAGGGGTCTCAAAGTTTCCCAACTGATCCCCGGAGCTGAATTAAGATGTAGTTCCATTTTCTCACCCAGGGGACCCTTTCTATAGATTATATTCTGCAAAAGAAACAGGGCCAAAGTTATAAATAGCACATATGCCTTATGAAAGCCGTTTATAACTGCTGAGAAGATGGTTTTTTAAAAATGAGGATCCGTAGGCCTGAGCTATCATAATTGCATCACAAGCTGCGTTTGAACCTCCAAACAGATACAGATGAATGTCAGGACCTATTTTAATTTTGTAATCATCTTAATATTTTTGCATGTCAGTTCATTCCTGTCCTAAATCTTCTTTCCCATATTTTGCAAAAGAAGGGATTAAAACCGCAAGTTTAAAAATCAACCCGAATTACATTGTAACT
This sequence comes from Thamnophis sirtalis, assembly GCF_051295495.1. Lineage (NCBI taxonomy): Eukaryota > Metazoa > Chordata > Lepidosauria > Squamata > Natricidae > Thamnophis > Thamnophis sirtalis. The sequence goes on from NW_028261389.1 coordinate 82,618,002, forward strand.
TGTACACTACACTTTAAAATACGTGGCAGCTTAATCTGACATTCGAGGGGGGGGAAATGCAGCCCCTTTAATTGCTTTCTTTCGCACTCTCAGCCCGATTTATCCGAGCGCTGCCTCCCCTTGGGGTTTAGGGGTTTTTTCTGGGGAAAGCTGCTACTTTCCACACGGATGGACTCCGGGGCCGGCTGATCCGTTCTGAGTAGGGAGATGTTTTTGCGTCTGGACCCATCTTCCCTAAGTGCCTCCCTCGTGTGTGTTAGACTAACACCCAGTGTTGTCACTGGGCACAACTTGGGGAAGAGAGACGCAGCCTAGGAAGGTCACCCAAGGCGGCCTTTCCCATGAGGAGAAGCTGGGCATCTTTTGCCTACCACCAGGACGAGGGCTTGAGGGCTTGAGGGGCAGGAAATCTGCAGATGGCACAGAATCAGGAGGAGAGGATAATGCTTTAGAAAAAGAAGAGGAAGGGACCCGGAGTGGCTTGAACCGGGGACTGAAGTAAACCACCTAATGTTTATCCAGATGAGCCACCAACAACAGGGTGACATGGTTGCTAAAGGGGCTAAGGCCTCAAAATCCCTAGGAGCCATCGTCCCACTGCAGCCGTAGCCAGGACAGGCTTGGCATAGAGTGGGGCCCCTTTCATGGAAGAGCCAGAGGGAGGGGAGCTGGAAGGCGAACCCCACGGGGCCTGGTCCCTGCAGGAGAACCCCTGGCCCCCTTGGGTCCTCCTTGCAGAGACGCTTCCTTCTCTAAGAGCCGTGGTGGCGCAGTGGGTAGAGTGCAGTACTGCAGGCCACTTCAGCTGACTGCTAGATCAGCAGTTCAGCGGTTCAAATCTCACCGGCTCAAGGTTGACTCAGCCTTCCATCCTTCCGAGGTGGGTAAAATGAGGACCCGGATTGTTGGGGCAATATGCTGACTCTGTAAACCGCTTAGAGAGGGCTGAAAGCCCTATGAAGCGGTATATAAAAATCTGCTATTGCTATTGCTAAGCAGAAGGGCAGAATCACCGCAGGCAGGTTGCTCCTACGTTAACTCAGCCTCTCTCACCTTCCGTCTCGGCAGCCGTGTCGACCGTGTATTGTGGGGAAAGACCTCTTCCTCCTACGAGGCTGTTCAGCCCTCCATTCGATGTGCACAGGGACGCCTGGCTCTGACTTTCCGGTTGTTCGTCATGTGGGGCTGAGGGGAAGAAAAGAGCAGCCATCCAAATACCTTCCCCAGGTCCGGAGTTCACTCACGCGGTCGGCTTAGGCAGGTTCTTGGGGGCAATGCTGACACGACGGGTGGAAGGCGGAGCGGTTGTGGGGCTGGTTGGAGGCCAGCTGAATGCAAAGGAGCAGATGGGGAGGGAGACAGAATGAACCTTCCTTGAAAACAGACGGATCAAACGACACCAGACAAATCCAGCGTGTCTGTTTTCAAGGAACTGTCTCTGTCTTCCATTTATAAGAACACAAAGTTTCACATCTGCCCGCTAAACGGTTTCATCAGTGGCTTGGTGGTTTACAACACATTATTGCAACAACAAAGAAACGAAACCTCCAATCAGTCTTTGCAGTGGATCATTACTGTAATTCAGAGCAAGCTTGCTATTTTTTTTGGGGGGGAGGGCACAGCACACCAACAACTGTGACAGAGAAGCCGGTGCTGAGTGCCGGGTCAGGCCATTCCCTGCTCTGTGTCGCCTGGCTTCATGGCCTTCAGGGCCCCAATTAGCCGAGTCTCTGGCTCTTGAAGGAGGGCCTCCAAGAGGCCGGTGCTGCCCTCGGACGTTGATCCGTGTCACTGCGAGGCAGGCAGCCCAGCTGGGCAAAGAAAGGGCTTCATGGACTCACAACGCTGGCGGCTCAGCCGTGGCTCTGATCTGGGCAGCCCAACATACAGAAGAAGAAAGTCAGCTGTGTTTCTTCCGCCTCAGCTCCCTCTATTGACTCTCTAACCGCTAATTGTCCCCAAACTGTTGTGTTCCTGTTACTAAATTCTCTTGTTCTTCTTACGAACTAAGGAGTTGCTTTGTCTCCAGCTGAGCTCAGAACGTCTGCTTATAATTAAAGCAAAACATTTTGGTCCTTGCGTTATAAGATTATTTCCCACAGAATGAACTGCAAACCCTAATAAAAGGCAGACTGGAACACAGACTCAGTTTTTTTGAAAAATGGAAGGTGTTCAAGATTTCATAAAAAGTAAAATAAATGATTGTCGCTTAAGCAAATCTTCTCACCAGACGGGGGTGAACAGAAGTTAACGATTCCACTGAGACCTCAGTAATTTACTAGAATTTTTCCAAAGTTTGTCCCTCCTGCTGGGGGGAATTTAAAACGCCGGTCTCAGAAGTAGGTACAACAAGCAAAAAAGTCCAGTCTCTTTGAGTAATGAGGATGAGGATGATGATGAGGAGGAGGAGGAGGAGGAGGAGGATGTCCATTCTCTGGTGATTCTTTGGGCCTCTCCACCTCTTCCAATCTGACCCTGCTTGTTGGAGTTTTTCTGTGCCATCAGCTGTGGTGGTGTCCTCCCATTGATTCCTTTGGTTTCCTTTTACTGCTAGCTCTTCCCAATGAAGCACTTTCTCCGGGGAATTTCCCCACGTGACGTGGCCAAGACAAGCAACTTTCGTGAGCCTTTAAATCTTTGAATGCTCCTCTCAATCGGCAATGGATGCGTTGCTGTTAGTAGATTGTGCAACCCAGCATCCGATAAGTCGGCACTTGAGAGCAGGCGGGGGATGCTCTGAAGTGGAAGTGGACACATCGCACCCGGCTTAGTTCCTTCAACAACCTGCATCGTCTTTTGCCAGGATCGGCTGGGAAGAGCAGCTGCTCGCTTCCAGAAAAAGAGGCAGCTCCTTGAAGGAGGTGGGGGGGGGTTGCTGCCTCTGCACCCCCGTGGGTCTCTCTCTTGCTTCTGAATGTGCAAGTAGATATATGAAACAGTTTCATTTCCTGATGCCAAATGGCTTTATCGAGATTATTCAGCCCTTGATTGGAGAATAGGGGATGCGAGAGAGCCAAATGGCGGCAGAGACCATCAAGTTGAAAAGATACAGCAGGTGCAGTTCGAGTCAAACGCCGAAATTTGACCTAAAGCTGTACTACTATTTGATTTGGTCAAAAATGGATACCAAGGAGTTGTGTGCTGTTAATACATTTGACTTTGTTACTGGATCCTACGAGCTTCCCACCCATGGAGCAAATTGTCTCTCTAAATGCCCCTTTTCCAGCTCATTAATGCCCCTGAATAAAATGAACAAAGCAGACCGCATTTTCTTTGTAATTATAGCATTTATCTTTTCTAGAACATTGGAAAAAGCGTGTGTTTATTTTCATCTCTATTCACTAGTCTCTTTATTCTGCTACAGTTTATAAGAAGGAAATGTGGGCAGTTATTCAAAGAAGTAAAATATAAAATTCCCCCGTCAGGTCCTCGGTCCTCGGGGGTGTTGCAAGTAGCAGCCAAAAGCCAAACTTGACATTTGGGAAGTTAAGTCAGTCTAGGGCATTTTGATTGTCTTGGGATCCGAAGAGAGGCTGCAGCAGGTCTATAAATTCACCTGTTCCCCAAAGCAGCCGAGCTGTTGGCCCTTTCATGCCCAGGCTGAAGGGCGTATGGGGGCCCCCAGCCACGCCGGCTGATGGGGCTTCCTTCCTTCCGCCAATAGAAAGGTTTGCGTTGGCGGAATCATTTGGGAGAGAGCGACGCGGGACTCACCTGGGAGACGACCTGCAAACCACCAAAAACGTTCAGAATAAGACATTAGCTAGTCGCTTCCATGATGTTGTCAGGAAAGCTACATGGACACATCCATCTAGTCACCAGGAGTTGAGTGTGTTTTGCAACCTCTCTTATCTTTCCTCCTTGCTTTCACAAAATACCCTCCTGTTCCCCCCCCCCCAAAGGCTGGGATCACCATCACCATCATCCCATCACACACGACTAATAAGAGGTTGGCCAGATGTGAACACCAGCCGAGGAAGCGTTCAGTGTGTCATTCCTTAGATATTCCTGACCCTGTGCCAAGATTCCTCCTCCAGTTCTCCAGGCCTTCCTTTTTCCTCTTCCTCTGGTTCATCCCCAGGGGGCCAGGTTGCGTTTCCTTCGGGCTTACTTTGTCTCCTGGAGGTGACAGAAGGCGCTGACAATCTCTGAGTGATTCCCAAGAATTTATGGCGCAGTTAAATCCTTCCCTATTAAGAACATCTTTTCTTAATTGCCCTTGTCCCATCAGTGCAATCAGTCATGACCTCTTTCTCGGCTGTCCTTTCCAGATAATTCCCACCGTTTTAATGTTGGCACTAGATTAATATCCCAGCTCTGAAAAGCAGCTCATGCATAGGGAGAGAGCGAGGAATTCTGTCTTTCTTTCACTCCTTCCCTTGCTTAACCCTTGCTAATTAAGCTCCCCATAATCACCCATTTCACAACTGTCGTGAAAGGCAGGAGGTGGACATGAGCCTCAGGAAAACTCCCCCTTTTCAGAGAGAACAAAATCAGCTCCGTCAAAGGGAGAAAGAAGAGCCGAGAGCCATGCAGGCATTTTGGACTCACCACTGGATGCCCCCAATGATTCCTCCCTGCCACGTACTGGTCTCCCAGTTGGAGGGGGGGGGCTTCTCTTCCCGACATGAATTGATCTCCCAAAGTCAGTGGGAAAGTTGCTCTTTCTGGCACTGGATGATCTCTGCTTTCTCCACCAGTCAAGGCCTTTGGCGTGGGCCTCTTTTGGGGCTGGGGAGCTGGGTTCTGCTCTGGGATGAGCCTGCTTTCGTGGCCCCAGACTGATGCCCTCCTAACCACCTTGGCACTTCTCAAAAGTATACCCCTTGGAAAGGGATAGTCTTAAGATTCTGCCAGTAAGTCAATTATTTTCCTCTTGTGAAAATATCAAGATAATTTCTCATTTTTAGGGGGGGGGGCGGGTCAAAAAGTTCTCCGGTTGTTAAAAATGAGATTGGAGCACAGACCCAACTTGTGAACCGCAGTCCGTGAATTGCAAGTATTTTAGATTGTTTCGCTAGATATCTTTTGCAGCAAAGAGGAAAAGCCTGTATTTGAGGCTGACGTTTAACGGCAACAAATGACCAATTTGTTGAAAAACAGCCTGGCTGTTTGATGTATTGATGCCAACTCGGTTGAAAACCAGTCAAATTTATGGGCCGTGTCACAATCCTAAATCTTATGGGAAGGGTATTAAAACCCATAGAATCCGCTGCTGTTTCCAAACTGCTTTAAAATTAGGAATATTTTCTCCTGCTCACATTGTAAAAAGTGAAACTTTGGGGAAAGATGGAACTCTGTCCAACCCTTTAAGTGCGTAGGTCATCTTTCTGACAGGGCTTTTGGGGAAGCAATAGCATTAAAAGCTTCGGCTTAGAAGCATTATTTCAGAACCTGTCAGCAAGAATTTTAACATGCCCTCAGGCAAAAGATCTTGCTAATGGAAAACAAGCTAATGATAATGTGCTGCAGCTTATCCGGTAAGCAAAATGGAGAAAAGTGGCTGAATTTGATGTTTTTGGAAATCCCACGTATTTCTTTAGGTCTATTTAGCCTTACAGAGAGTTGTGAAAAACTGTCACAAAGGAAAAGGACCTTTAAGAGGTTGCATGGTGTGGTGAGCTGCTTGGAGGAATGTGGCTGTTTGCAAAGGCAACAGCTGGAATAATGTCGCTTGGGGTCAAAATATCTTGAATAGACAGACATGATATTCTTTGAACTAAACTTCCTGTCATACCTATGGGCTTGTTTTGGGGTTTGGAGAATGCTGAGCCCCACTGAGCTCTGCTTATTGTTGCCTGCTCGTACGGTGATGGGATCTGTTTTGACAGATCCCATTGTGTCCCTTCCACTGAAATCCATGGTGGATTTATTTTGGGTTCCTGTTTTGTCCTGCATGGCTTATTCTGCTTCTGCTACCCCTAAGAGGGGTCGGCCTTGGGCCCTCTTGGTGGGGAAAGAGGCTTCCCCAATGCAAGTCGTCCTCATGCTGCAAAACGTTTCCCACCCCTCCATCTGTCTCTCTCTCTGGTCATACTCCGTGTAAACAAGAATAGGCACGTGCTGGTGGTCCTCGTGTTATGACCACAACCGAGCTCTGCAATTGTGGCTATGATCAAATCGTGGTTATCAAAACAGTGAAAAGATAACAGGCTACCCCTCAAAAGAAGTGTGTGGGGGGGGAAAGGGGGCTAGAATTTCGCCGGCCTCCTTGGAAGACTTTGCACTGCAACCTTCTCCTCCTCCTTACTGGCCAGCAGTACGAACTGGGAGTCTCGGTCCTGAGTTAACTGTCTCCAATCTGCATCAGGAGGTGTTTGATAGCTTTCTCGTTTTGTTTAAATGTTTACAAATCATTCTTTTACAGTTTCCTCTCTGGGACGGTGTGGATGGGACTGCAATTATTTATAGTCTTATTCCATCAGACTTGAGACGTGAAAGGATGCCTCGTTTCTTTGGGTGGTCTGCAAAGTGTCCCTGCTCCTCCTCTCACTGCAGGGGCAGAGCACGCTTGCTCAGGGTTCAAGTGCCCTGCTTCCGGGTGGGTCTCCTTGGGGCAGCTCTCTCGCCTGGACCCCCAGGGCCCCTCCGGGGCTGCCCTGCTCTCCCCCTTGCCTCCCAGAGCCACTGACGGGCGCCACAAGCTGGGCGCGGGGGTCAGATTAAATTATCTCCCACCTTCATTCGGGATCCTGCAATTGTCAGTTGTGAGAAGGTTTGAGAAGAGAAAGGATCGGCCCAGTCAGAAGGGCCAGGGGGTCATCGGCACAAGCCACCGGCAATCTGTCGGCTCCATCAGCATCGGTGGCCCAGGTGGTTGATGTTTGGCCATTGGTGGTTTTGTTATCAGTGAAAGGGAAAGGAAAAAGATTGCAAGCAATATAGTCAGGCAGGGTTTGTTTCTCTCCTTTTGTTTTCAGTTCTAGAATCTACACACAACATAATTTTTCAGAGCTCTTTTAACTATCCCTTTCACCCATCTTCCTCTTCTTGCTAAAATTAATACTGTTCTTTGTATTCTTTTTCAATTGTTAACTGGCTTTATATAAATCAGAACGTTAAAAGAATAGTCATTCAATTTACAAAACGGGTAGCTGTCTGGAACATAGTCTGTATTTTCCTTTGCAATGAAACGTGGTGTCTTGAACTTTAGGGATCAATTTAGTAGGTGGTGGAAAAGAGATCAGCCCCCATTTCTAGAGAGCTGTTTGTAGCTAAGAAGGGTTGACGTTAAACTTTTAGACGTGATCTCCCTGGGCTGCTAACATCTGAACCCCATAAAGGTTTTCCAGGAGCTCTTTAGTTGTTAAATTAGTTGTTATATTTCCATGAGAAACAGTGGAAATATGAATCTGGGAAGTTCCTGGAGGTAACAGAAAATCTTCTCAGTGAAATATTCCCCAGAGAGGCAGGAATGAACAGAAACATTCAAGCACAAGTTACCCAAGGACCATTTTAACATGGGAGGAGAGAGTGAGATGTGTTGAGCTGTCAATCAATTTCCAACCCCAAACCACCCATTTCACCCTCTAGGTGAGCCTGGTTTTCAGGTGGTTTGAGTGTCAAGTCTTTTGCCCAACTCTGATTGCAGATAATGGCAATCTGAATACGGCAGTAATATTGCATCCCCAGTTGCCCTGATGCAGCTTTAAAAGTATTTTGCCTTTGTCTGCTTTCAAAGTCAGCAAAAAAGATATATATTGCTAACCGGCGTGATTCTTCTGCAAAAACTGAATCGATCTGTCTGCATGATTAGGGTGGAAAATCTGCCTGCTTTATTGCAAAGAGGATTGTTGGGGTGGGGGGTCCTTTGCTTAAACGTTGCCCTTCTGAAAAGAGACGGCTGAGCCCCTGAGCCTGGCTCCCGGGGTCTCTCGCTGCCCTCAGGCCTGAAGCCCACTTGAGGAAAGTCTGGGACTGACGCTTCAGATCAGGACTAATGGAAGGCGGTGAAATGCCCTTCTAAGTCGCACGGCTAATTTGCTCTTTTCCTGTTGCTGCCTGCAGCTCCCAGGATCAAAAGCCTTCCCATCCCCCCCCCCCCACTCCACCCTCTCTGGATCTTGGTAAAATAATGAAAACCGACAAATTTCAGAGAATAAAAAGCTACTTCAGGCCTAACCTAGAACCTGAACTGATAGAAAATGGGTTTTCCTCCTCCTCTACTTGCCTTTCCGTTGCTGTCAGCTTTGGGAAGGAAAGTGAGAGCAGGAGAGGAGTCGGCAGGGACTCTCTCCTTGCTGGGTTGGGTGGCTGTGATGGGGGATCCCGGGGGAGCGATTTGAGGTGCTGAGGTGGAATTCAGGGGTGCTGGTGCTCTGCTGAAACTATTGATCACAGACATCGGCCCCTGCACCCCAAAATGTACAAGCAAAGTTTATTTATGCCTTTCCCCAGTTGGGTCCTAAATCCCCAGCCTGGGATTTAATCTCCTTCAGGGTAGGTAAGGATGCTCTGGGCAAATGCCAGATTGCAAATAACCGAAGCACAAGGTCAGGAATAATTCTCAAAGAAATGTCTTCTTTCTTCTTAGGATGCCTTTCAGGTCAGACAATCAGAGAGATACTTTATGCATGTCCTCTGGCCGGATTCTGTTTCCTTTCAAATTAACTTTTGTTTATTTAAAATCCTTTAATCAACCATATTGGCTTTCCCCCTCTTGTTTCCCATACAATGCGAGAGCCTTCTCTTAACACCATGGAAAGCACCATATATTTACCTGGGACCAAGGAGGCCCAGGGGCTGCTGGGTGAAACGAAGGCCTGCCATTTCTTTGGGATGATAACACTCGAAAGAGCAAAGGGACTGATGAGCTCAGATCTTTATTGCAGGAAGCAGACCTGGCCAGAAAGTCATCCTTAGCCATCCATTCTAATACACACACATAGGTACATTATAATTTAAATGCATGAAATAAATGGTAAAAAGATTCTTAAAACTCCAAGAGTAGTGAGACAGTTTCTAAAGAGGAAATGCATTTAACGTTCTCTGCGTCGACTGAAATGTTCAGGGGAACTAAAACTTCTTGTCTGAAAGAGGCAAAATCTCAGTGGGGTCCAGAGGTGGGTTGCTCCCGCATCGGCCGTAGTGGTGGCCTCGGGAGGCTCCGCCCACCCACCCGGGTGCTTCTGTGCTTGCAGCTCTGGTTGGGTCACCATCTGGGTGCTTTGACTTCCTTCGGCCGTCCACCAGGGCAAGAGGAGGCTCTGCATTTGGGCTGCTGAACGTCTCCATGCACCTTCTCCATCCAAGGTGCTCCTTCCAAAACAAGGCAGCTGGGCTGGGGCTGCTGCTTGGACTTGGGCTGGCCAGGCACCTGCCCTCCTGGCCCCCCACTGCAGTGAAGGGACTTTAAAGAGCTTCTGCAGATCCACCGCACTGGGCTTCAGCCCCTCCCCCGCCTCTTCCCCACAAGATTGGGGAGCGGGGGGGGGGGCTTTGGCCTAAGCAGCCGCCTCTTCCTTGTGCTCTTTATCCACTTACACGCTGCTTTTCTCTTCGCTTAGCGGCTTCCATAATTCGATGCAGGCCTGGGGCCACTTCTGGAAGGCCAGCTACCCTTGGAAGAAGAAAAAAAGACCCCGATGCTTCTGGCTGCAAATCACTGAATCTGATGGGTGTTGAAAACCTCTGCAGTTGTGAGGCTGTTGTTAATTTTCCTTTGTGGCTATTGGGGAGTTTGAGCCGGGCCGGTGGAATCCCTATTTCGGAGAGTGTTAAATGAAGTGTTTGCGGCCTTTAAAATAACTACTTGCAGGAAGCCATCTGGGATTCATTTCAATTCATATTATCCAGGCTTTATTATTTTTAAGTACAGTTTGACATCCAAGGAAACACAGACATAAGAGACACCCCTGAACAGAAGGATGTAATTAAGGTTTTCTTGAAGAAGGGATTTCAAAACGTGATGCTCAGAGCTGCATCTTTTTAGCCCCTTGACACTGGAGGAGACGGACGAGCGAAAGGGCAGAAGAAGCGGTCAAAGCTACCTGGGAGAAGGTTATCCCCAAAAGAATTCCCGGGCAACATATCCCCGATTTTAATACAAAATGGGAAGGGTGAAACGTAGTAGCAGCAGCAGCAGCAGGGCAATATTTATGCAAGAAACAGGAACCACTGCATTTTATCATCCAGAACCATAGATTATTGTACTGTACTGTAACTTTAATTGTTGATTTTGAATTGCAAGTCGACCAGAATCACTCTTGCAAATTGGACAGCCAGAAAAATCTTCTTTTTAAATAACCGTAAAATGTGTCCTCTCTTGTACGTTGTTGCTCAAGGCAGTTTCAATGGCCAGACTCGGAGCAAGGACTGCAAAGTTTAGGCTGAGCTCTTCCGCCCCGTCCCAGTCTCACACCGAGGAAGGCTGGGGGAAGCAGGCAGCAGCGGCTGGACGGAGGCAGGGGATGGGGGTGGGGGGGTTCGGCTGAGAAAGGGAGCCCTGCTTACAATCCCTTCATTTCCCTGAGTCCCAGCCGCATCTCCTTCACCACATCGGTGAAGTTTTCCAAAGTCCAGTGGGCCCTTTTGTGCTCCTGGGGGACGGGAGAGCAAAGCGCGTTTGTGTTTTGGGTGGCTGGGAGGTGGGAGCAGAGCGCAGCAGCCGGAAGATCCCCGAGGGCTTCAGGGTGGCTGTGACCCAGACAGCGGATCCCAGCAGAAGCAGGGGGCAGCTCCTGAATAAGGTCGCTTCATTGTGGAAACTCTTTGAACGAAAGAGACTCTGGGTCTTTTCTCTGGTGCTGGAAAAGAGTTTTATGAGCAGTGTGGATGCCAGGGTCCCAATGCGTGCAATCCGGTAGGTAGGTAGGTGGGTAGGCAGGCAGACAGGCAGGCAGACAGACAGACAGATCTTTAAATCTGAGCTGAGGGACGCTGCCCTTTTGAGGACAGCCACGGCGAGGAACAGTCGGCCTCCTCCTGATAAATCGTGTTTTAGTGCAAAGGAGGGATAGTCCTGGACAGCAGGGAGGATCATGTCCAGGTGTTTACTCAGGCCAGGAGGGGAGCCTCATGAAGGCCGCCAAAAGGAGCGTTGGGCTGCCCCGTTTGTTTTTCTTCCTATCTTCCTATCCCGTCCAGTTAACGCTGACAAATGTTTTCTTAGTTCCCGGCTGTTTTGAGCCAGGGGATTGAACGGTGCCTGCATTTTTCCCACTCGAGGCAGGGAGCGGCTGGTGTTTACGTCTCCTCCCGAGGGCCGCGATGATCCTCCTCCTCGTGCTGGAGCGAGGATCCTCCTCCCAGGGCTGCAAGGGAGGCTTTTCCTACTCCGAGTTGAAGCACGAACACTGTGGAAGACGCAGGGCCTGTAATGGAAACCAAAGCCTGAAGCAGACAGCGGGGGTGGGGGGGATAATTATTAGCAGTCATGCAAACAAAAATATACCCAAGACGTTTTAAATGTGGCAACGTGAAAGAAAAGTAGAGGAAAGTTTACCCCGTGCTTAATTTCTAACCTATTATTTTCTTTTAAGCCAACCAAATACAGGATTCCACCATCAGGTCTTTGAAAAAAGGGATTATTTTTCAATGCATATGAATATTTAATTAGGTGCCTAATCAGCATTACTCATATTGATTATGGGCCAAAATTCAGAGATTGTAGCATTTATCTGAGTATTTGAAACTGGGCAGTAGTTGCCTGTAATGGTAGTTTATAGGAGTTGCCTATGTCTTTTTGCTCATAACAAAATGGCTCTTTCAAGAAGAGCCAAACTATATAAAACACTTCTCTTTCCTTTGCTCCATCCCATTCCTCCTCCTTTCCCTCCCTCCCTCCCTCCCTCCCTCCCTCCCTCCCTCTCTCTCTCTCCATCCTGATATTCCTAGTCTCCATCTCCAATGAGATTTGGTCCCCTCTGTATAGAACGCAACAGGCAAGGTAATAATATACTTCTTCAGTTCCAGCCTTAGGGATATTTTCATGAAAGATTCTGAACTTCATACGTTTATTTTAAAAAACCTGTTTATAGGATTTCTGCTGTCCTTGATGCACTTGATGTCTTGAGATAGTTTAGTGATCTCCTTACATCAAATATAAAAAGTCTTAATAAGCAACGTAAGTAAACACGTGGGTAGAAGAGAATATTTGCAGCTCAAAGTTAAACTATGAGGTCCTTGGTCTTTGCTGACCTTGGTGGTTTTGTTGCAGACGTTTCATTACCCAACTAGGCAACATCATCCATGCTGGTAGGGAGTGGGGTTTGCTTTCTGCCTACCAGTGGCTTTCCCCATCGGTGTCGGTGGAAGCGTTCTTGGTGGTTCCTTGATTGGGCTGCTGTGAGCTTGTTGATCTGAATTGGTAGTTCCTTGATTGGAGTATTGTTTGCTTCTTGATTATTGGTCTAGTGTTAATCTTGGTTTAATCTTTGCTTATCTGGGTGTTGATTGCTGGAGAGGAGGTTTTTTGGTCTTTTTGTTTCCTTTTCAGAGTTTGGATTGTCTCCTTTGAATGGTAGGTATAAACATGGAGATAAACAACATTCTTACTCTGAGGTCAGTTCACGTTATGTGAATCCTCTGTCTTATTCTTAATTTCTCCCTATTGCAGGGGGGGGAGATACCATATATATCCCCTTTTATACCAGAGATAATCAAAGAAAGGGGTCATATATATATATATGACCCCTTTCTTTGATTATCTCTGGTATAAAAGGGGAAAGAAGTTCCAATATCTAAAATCCATTTTGATTAGGCCAATTCAGTTAGAAGGTCATTTAGTCCTTTTTTTTCCAATATCGCCATGCAGACATCATAATTTATATTAAGTAACATAATAGGTCTATTTGGCTCTAGACAAGCCAAGTCATTTGTCTTTTTATAAATCAAAGAAATTAAGGCTTCCTTCTAGGAAGAAGGAATTACCGGATGTTGTTGAATCTCATTCATTATTTGAGTTAATGAGTTAAACAGTTTCCTGGAAGGTCAGTTTGTGTGTCCGATGTGTCCAGGATAGTTGCTCAATTGCAATTTTTGTTATCGCTCCTTTTATTTCTTCTTTAGTTGGTTTGTGAAGAGCTACCTTTTGTTAGTCTGTGAGTTTTTACAACTTCCTGTGCTCAGCATCAATTCAAAGATCCTGGTCCATCACTTTTGCCCTCCCAAATAATCTGCCATCAGGGCTGCTTTGGTTTTTACTCTTATCCAAGGGCTCTCAACAGGGTTCCCCTGCAGCAATGAGACATGCTGTGTCTTTTCTGTATTTACGTAGCCGTCATCTCTTGCCTTTCTGCCATGGCTCTTTCCAATCCAAGGCCCAACCGTCTGTGCTGCCGCCAAATTCCACTGCTGAGATTTCAAGTTCTCCTTGTGTGTTTCGCACTCTCAGCTTGTTGTTGACGGAGAAATATCTGACCTTGTGAGTGGCACTCCCTTGCTGGCCAATCACTCCTTAGTGCAACCTCAACCGTTACCTCCCTCCACCCTCTTCCTCCTTCCCTCCCAAACTAAATTTACCCAATTTAGCTTACATGAATTTCCTAGATTGGTCAATGTTGTATAGAATGAACATCATTTGAACTTTGTGAGCAGGGAGAGCTGATTTATACAACTCTACCACTTTGGCTACAAATGAAAATTAATTTGGGATATCACTTCACAGCGAGCTATGGAAGAATAATGGGAGAGTCCAAATTTATTAACCTCTGCATTATCTTTATTTAACTATATAATTTACTGAAGAAGAATATTACACAAGATTGAAATAATTGCAGACACTTAACAGAAAAATAGAAGAAATAAAAAGTATAAAAAATTAAAAAGTGAAGGACAGCAAAACACAAAGAGAGAGGAAGGAAGGAAGGAAGGAAGGAAGGAAGGAAGGAAGGAAGGAAGGAAGGAAGGAAGGAAGGAAGTATTTAAAGATTCCTCTTCCCCCTTATGATAATTGGTGCGTAAAGTTGGATATCCTCTGTTTACCAATTGTGCTGATGGGCCAGAAACTGAATTAGCTAATTTTCTACTTTTAAACTTTTCACTGAAGATGTTCAGGCCCATTGCCAAGTTCTGCTCAGTTACTCCTGGCATTAGAGGAGTTGGGGCCATATGGATAGTTTCAACTAGATCATTTTCTTCAGGGTTGCTTCCATTGGATTCTTTCTTATATTGTAGTATTATTTCTTTTCTTCTTGGTCTTTGATGATAAATCAGTACAACAGAGTCCGAATGAAGTCCTGGTTCTGAGGGTGAAGGTGGCTGAGATCCCGGGGTGTGAGAGATTGTTAAGGAGTATTTTGTCATCATGAACACATCCAACACCAGATGAATCTCTCTCTGCCTTGCCTGGGATTTTTGAAACTGATGGAGGAGAACTGATGGAAGGCGCAAAGATGTGGAGACGGAGGCCACCACCAAGATACAGACATAGGTCGACAGGCTGAACAATGGGCAGAAGTCAAATTTCATTGTGAACATGTGAATTTTGGTTTAAAAAAAAAATCAAGGGCATTAATATGGAACAGGGAAAATCTTACAGAGCAACAGGACACACAACAGCCACAACAATCCCGGTGTCTTGACCTATCGCAAGCTGACCAAGAGGCAACCGGGCAATGCACTAGACTAGAGCAATGGGGTCCTACCTGCCTCCGTGGAAGGGTCCAGATCAGAAGAAGCCATTTTTCTTCTTCTCTGCCCTGCAGTGCTCAGAAGAGAAGAGCTCAACTTCTTCCCAGAGGGGGGGGCAGAGGCCCTGCGTGCGCTTAGCCTGGAGAGGGGAGGGCTGTGGGCAGATACAATATTTGAAAGGCTGTGATGTAGAAGGAAAGGCATATTTTTTTCAGAGAAGAAACTTAAAATCACAATGAAGAACATTGGAATTGGACGTTTCCTAACACTAAGCATTGCTTAACAATTCATCAGACTAATGTAAGGCGGTCTTGGAGGAAAACTATTTATGTGGTTGCTAAGAGTTGAAAATGATTTTGATGGCACATTGTCATCACCATAAAATTACTTAAAATCGTAATACTTCAAATCATCTACTTTGATCTTATAGTTGTTTTGGTCTCCCGGATTATTTATTGCATATATGATTGATAGATAATTTTTACATTTTGTACATCCACAGAACATTCCCAAGAAGTAGCCTCTGTAGCCTCCACACATACAAAGTGCTTTGTAAAACCATAAATTAATTCATTTAAATTCACCCCAGCAAATAAAGTAAATATTTAATAGAAGTTACTTGTCACTAAGCTGCAGGGCTTAACTGAAATTTACCTCTAAATCTGGTATTTCAAGAAACATAAACAATATGGTTTCTGCTTATAGTAGAGAATGTGAATATATGCAATGAAACATCTGACATAGAGTCAGAATATGATAAAGAATTTGGACTAAGGAGAAAGGTTTAAAATGTTTTTTTCCCCAAAAATATATATCAGAATAACAGAGTTGGAAGGGATCTTGGAGACTTGTAGTCCAATCCTCTGCTCAAGAATTTCTGTTTTGAAAGTAATCTTTGAATTTTCCATAAATTGGAGTGTTACCAGTTTCTGTATATTTAATAGTTTCAACCACGGCATAAAAACCAATGCTGTACACAAAACTACACAAAACATACTTGGTAGTTACTGCAACTTCAAATCTATCACCCGATTGCTTTGCCTGCTAGAATTGATGGAGACAAATCCAAAGGCATCCATTCTGGGTATTTCAGAGTAGCAAGATATTATATGTATGTATGTATGTATGTATGTATGTATGTATGTATGTATGTATGTATGTATGTATGTATTTGACATAAAGAAAAGTATTTTCTCTCATTTTTCTTGTGGGAAACTGCATTTGCTTTGAATTTGTTTAAAAAAAGGCTTTAGTAATCGGATAGTAGGGGAACTTTACAATGAAAGGAGAAAAATAGTCAAATTCTATTTACTAATACAGAAGGAAGCAAAGCATTTTAGACATATTGATGGATATTTTTGAGCACTGGGCCCAGAGGTTAATTTAAGAGTGTTTGTCTATGCAGATAGACCTTGTTTAAAAGATGATGGAAAAGCAACAAGCATTGCCTGATGTGAGAGAGAATATTTTGAAAGTGGATTTAAGAATGACAAGCTAGGAGAATGACGTGCAAATATTGTTACCCAGTAAATGCAAAATGATGTGTCAATAATTAAAAGGAATTTACAAATAATAGACCAAGAGAGTGACTTGAATAATTTTCCTCTATTGGATTTACATAAGAGACTTGTTAACCATTTGAAGAATTTTGTGAGAAAGCACAAAGAAAAAAATGAAATCAACGTTTGGACCTTATTTGAAGGGACTAAAGGCCGAGATTGTTAAAAGTAAAAGCGAAAGGATAAAAAAGTAAGTATCTCCATCTCTCTTGAGGGGCTGATTTACCTGAATGCCCGGCTTCCAGGATTACCTGGTGTTTTTAGATCTAGCTTAGTGTGGGATGCTCATTGTTTCACAGCTGAAACTATAGTTGTGCCTGTCCATGTATTCTGGGACGAAGAGGTTTCCATGGTGCCTTTGGACATCCTGTTGGTGTTGGTGGATGCGCTCAGCTAAACCAGAACTGGCCGACGTCTGGGGCCCCCAGGTGGTGCCTGTGGGCTGGGCATTACAGCCTCGTATTTTGGTTGAAAGGCAGGTTCAGGTGACAGACAACGCCGTGCAAAGCTGAAGAGGGCAGAGGAAACCAACCTTACCAGTTTTGTCTGGTAAAAAGGTTTTTTGGGGGATCCCTCGTCTCTATTTCAACAGCTTTTCTATGAGATTCCCTCGAAGAGGATCTTAAAATTCCACGTGTTTAGCTGCCCAATATGGAGTGCAGCATTTTACAAAGCCACAATCTGCGGAAGATGCTAGTTGTATCAAAAATGAAGAAGACACACAGAACGCATCGGTGCACTGACCTGGAAAGTCATATACAGAGCACAGAGCGGCAAAGCAGAATTTCCAGCTTCTGGTTTAATTTCAGCTTTGGAAAGTGACAGAACATGCCTCACCTTGGTTGACCTCTGAAAAAGTAATAAACAGGCTCCAACCTTGTCAGTAGTTAGGTGGGAAGCAACTGCGGAATTGCCCAATTGGCTAAACCTACAAGCCAAACACAAGAAAGGGGGGAAATAGCCAGGCACATCTGTACGGTTGCCCAGAAAACTTCATAAACGATGGTCACCAGGACCACAGCTGGAGAGAGAGACTATTCTCCTTGCTTAGATGGTTGTTCTGCAGTCTCACTGCAGATATATCCTTAGATTCCACTTTCCTAGCTGCAAGAGGACATAACCGTATATAGCTGTAGTCAGATAACCTCACCGTTGGAGACATTCTTCAGAGTTGTAATTTTCATGCCTTTTTCCAGCAATCCTTACTTAAGTTAAATTACAAGGTGATCTTATATTTTGAGAACGTTTAGGTGGTTCCACAACTGAGTCATCCTTAGCGATTCTATTATTAGAGTTGAGACCGAAGACATCTCCATCTCCGCAAAGGCCGCTGACACCCAGGAAGCCCAACCTGGTGGTTTTTGGGAAAGCCCCAAATGCAGCTCTCTTTCTTTTACTTCCCAACAGGGGCGAAGCAAACGTTTCAATAAAGGGAGCCTGGAACGGAAGCTTCCCTTCCTCGTGAAGTTGGCTCCACAGGGAAACTGCTCTCCTCCATCCTCCTCTTCCTCCTGCCTGCCTGCCTGCCTGCAAGTAAACAGAAGCTTTCAGAGGAAGGGAAAATGGCAGCAATCGAAGTCTCGGATCTCTCTCCTTCCTGGCAGGCCTCAAATGTTGCAGGAATAAAGCCACTAAAAGTCGTTACAGTTAAATACTAAGTGGTTACATATTTCGTATGTTTGGTCAGTGGAGGAGGCTGCCTCCCATGTCTCTCTTGCTTCTGATCTGTTATTAAATAAGAACAAGTCGCTTCCTTTCCGTATCTGCCGTGTGGGGTAATCTTGCTGCCTATAGAATACAGACCCTCCTTTGAACCTCTATGAAATTGAACCAACTTACCTTAAGGAAACAATAATTTCCAGCAAGTGATCAAAGTCTGCATCCAGACCAGTGGCGTTGTCTTCTGTGTTTCACATGCTTTTGGCCACACGGGGCAGAGAGGCAAGGATGCCAGTCTAGCCAGCTTTAAGTGGCATTTGGTTGCTCCTTTGGTGCCTGAGATTCCAGCAGCCGTTCTCCAAGCCTCCCAGACATGCCTAACCCGTCCATTAAGTTTAGGCACTTGCTCCGAACCATTTCAATGAATAAATATCTCAGTTCTCAATAAGACACATTCTGATTTCATTAGCACTCCTGAGAAGATGCAAACCGCATGAGAGCATGTCTTAAATCAGACAATAAAGCCACAAACTCTTTCATTTTAAGGCACAGTAGAGCATTAAAGAAAAAATTGGGGGAGGGGGGGAGGGGGCTGTGGACCTGGTACTGTCCTGTAACAGACGGGTAAACTCTGATGGCCCTTCGCCCACATCAGGGCAGATGTTCGTTCTTAATACCAACCAGGATACTCAAGATTGTAGGAGTCGCATTTTAAGGGATTAAAATAAGGGGTACAAATCTCAGATTCCTCGTGGTTAAGAGAAGGAGGCTAAATCTGAGGTTTCCTTGGCATCTGTTAAGATACCTGGCACTGCGTGATTCTCTACAAATACGTGTCTCTACCTGGCCATGACTTGGGAATTTTGACCCAGTCACATCACCTTCATCCTGCTCTTCTTTATAAAAAGGCAGGCGGAAAATAGACCCGTCTAACCCTTTTAATAATGGGCTTCTCATTCTTAAAATGGAGCAATAGAGACATTGGTCTCATGGCCATTATTCCTACCAGCCCCAGTGGGGCATCGGCCTTTAAAAACAAGAACGTCTTTTCAAAAGATTCTCGGTAAGGGATGTTTTCAGAATATGCCATAGGCCACCTGTGAAGGTCTCTCTGTAAGTCATATTGGTCCCCTGTTATTTCTGCACCAGGGTGCTACCCACGATAGCAGCTTAAGTCCTTTTTCATAAGGAAAAGATAGTTACCATCTAGCAGCTGGATTATTCAAAGCATTTTGAGCATCGGGCAGTCAAAAGGGCAACTGTTTTTCTTCCTTTAAAAAATGCAATCTTTGCTTAGCTTAATCTCGTGGTGGTAGCACTCATTCTCACATCTCTGCTTATAGTTACCAGGATTGTGCCATGCATCGGATTTAAAGTGGCAAATGTGTTTCTGGGTAAAACTGGGTACTCGTTTAACAAGGATGATCTACATCTCTGTAAAGCAGCTGCAATTTTTCCCAGGAATGTGCAGCTGCAATGAAATCCTGGGAAAATATGACAATTGACAATTAAAGAAAGATTGCAAAAACAATGTACAAAGAACAAATGGGTCCTACGATGTGCAGCTCCTTTATGCACCCTGGGGAAAATGACAATTAAATTTTAATGGACTTTGGCAACAGGAGATTATTCTTTGGATGCAACTACAATTCCTGCTAATAATCTGCAGAATGTTTGCATATCCAAAAGAAAGAAAGAAACTGTAATTTATGCCAACTGTTAAATTTTTGTTGGCTGTTTGAGATAAGAAACATGACCTTATCTATCACAAGTCAATACATTCCTGTATTTTGGAATAAGTGATATTTTTGTGGTGGTTACATCAATTGAAATCTCAGTCCGTGTCTGGTTTTTTTCTACAGATTACATAAGTCAAAAATTATTTTTTCTGCACGAAAGGCTGACCTTGGTTTGACAAGGTAAAAAGATAAAGATGCCCTTGAGTCAGGCTTGATTTCTGGTACACACGCACACACACACACGCACACACACACACGGAGACACTCCCCAGTCCAAATAATAACCAAGCCCACACCTGCTTGGCTTGCCAGTCCAGACAAAGTCAGATGCTTGCAAAGAAATGACATTTTCACTCCTGATTTATGTGTTGTTTCTTTTTTATCCACTCTGGATTCAGTTTTTCAAAGTTGCTCTGCATTCGCCCTCCCACGTCTTGGGCTCCCTGCAGAGTGTATCCTTTGGGCTCCCTCAGTCCCACCCAGAACCTCCCTTCTGAAAGAAGAAGGAGGAGCTTTGCTTGCTTGTCAAAATGCTGTGGAAAGGACGCCCCTCGGTCTCAGCTAGCAATAAGCATTTTCTGACTAAATCCTGACTGAATAAATCGTTTTCCCCAAGGATTTGTCTGCCTGCATAAGACTGAACTGCATTTTATGAACCACGTTTTTCCTAAAATTTAGTAAAATGCATAATGTGAGCTTTTACTACAATTGTATTTGATGTTCATTATATGTTCATTATATTATTGGCAAATAGTGGGAATGTTGTCCTTTTATGTATATATTACAGAAAGCCAGTCTGGTTAAGGCATCAGGTTAGAAACCAAGAGGCGTTGAATTCTAGTCCTGCTTTAGGGGTGAAATCAGCTGGGTCACCTTGGGCCGGTCACTTGTTTCGCTCAACCCCAAGGAAGAAGAGGCAGTGACAAAATCTTGCCAAGAAAACTCAGGGACTTTGTCCAGGCAGGCTCTGAGGATTTCACATGGCTAAATGGAAGCAGAAGAAGAAAAAAATAATATTACAGTACCAGGTTTCCTTTTCCCCACATGTCGATATTTATTTCATACAGCTAAATGTCCAGACGAAATAGATTTGACGATGGATGGATGTGGAGGTGTCAGTGAGCTCTCGGCTATTTTCAGAGGGTTAGGGGCGCGTTGTGCAGTCATGAAACAGAGCGACAAAAGATTAATGGTTCTGAAATAAAAGACTTTTTCTGCACATAAATTAGATACACAATGAACGCGTATAGTATGTTGTATGCCGAGTAAAAACTGGGGATGGCAAAGTTGGTATTCCGTTAAAAAATGCCTGTACGCTCCAGGTGCCAATATTCCAGAAGGCGGAAATGCCCTTCAGGATCCAAAAAGTATTTCAGACGTATCTTCTTATCAGGAGTAGGTTTTCTGGATCTAGTGATGCAGAAAATGCCGAATGTTTTGCAATGCAGAGATTCCTGGAATCGTGAAACCAATTTGAGCGTCAACTCTAAACTGTTCCTCCTT
Organism: Thamnophis sirtalis; assembly: GCF_051295495.1. Lineage (NCBI taxonomy): Eukaryota > Metazoa > Chordata > Lepidosauria > Squamata > Natricidae > Thamnophis > Thamnophis sirtalis. The sequence goes on from NW_028261389.1 coordinate 82,639,033, forward strand.
GCCGGAATAGCTATGAAAGCCTCCTCTGTCTCTGCCTGATGCCATCCAGCCCAGCAGTTTCCTGGGCAATTAGTCCCCTTGCCAAAATGTTCTGACATTTAACCAGAAATTCCCTTCCCAACTACATCCATTATTCCCCCCCCCCCTTGCTCTGGAATAAGAGAGAAGAGGGTTTCTGTGTCCCCGAACTCGGAGATGACCAATTCCATCCACCTTGTTCCCTCCTGGGACTTCTACTTCTTGACCCCCTGATTTCTTCCCTGGTGTTATAAGAGGGAAGCAGTGATACAAGAAGAAGGTGGCACAGGATGATGCCAGGTTCATACGTTGAGGTACCCCAAACTAAGTACAATTCTGGTTTTAAAATCAAGAGGCTTTCAATGGTAGTTTTAAAATCAAAAGGTTGTAATTGATCATGGCAGAGCCAGGACAATCTGGCGAATGTTAAATCAGTTGTAAGTAATTGTTTTATTGACATGGATAAAATGAGATTTCGTTGCAATGACGCTTTAGAGATTAGAGTATTTCCCAAATCTTGTTTCCTTGCCCCCCCCCTCCTTTTTCTACCTGTTTATTTCTTTGGTAATAATATTCATTTTTAAAAGATTGTTAATTCCTTTTTTTTGTTCACTCCTCCATTAGGCATTTTAAAAATCCTAATAAATTATATTCCTTGGCAGTGTGAGAGGGGGAGGGGCCCGCAGCGCCCAGCCGCAGCTTTAAAACTTGCACGGGGGACTTGCGCCGCTTGGAGAACCCTTTTCAATGGAAGCCGGTGGCGGCACTGCTCCGCTAGAGGAGTAAAGAAGCTCAGGGCAATGGGGAAAGGGGGCTGGCCCTGCCAAACCTCGCCCTCCATCCCCCGGGAGTCAGGGTCTGAGAAAGCCGGAACGCCCTCCCCAATGACGCTCACCCATCAGCTAGTCTCCCCCCCCTCTGTATCTCTATCTCTTTGTGTGAATCTCTGTATCTCCCTCCCTCCCTCTCTCTCTCTCTCTCCCTCCCTCCCCCCCCCTCTCTCCCTCTTTCTCTTCTCTCTCTCTCTCTTGGAAAGCCGAGGCTGGACCAACCCAGCAAGCTCTCCTTGGGGCTCCTCACGACTCCTTTTCTTTCTTTCTTGGCAACTTTTTGGAAATCCAGGCTGGCTAAGGAAGGAGTGGGAGCCTTTGGGTGACCATCCTCCTCCTCCTCCTCCTCTTGCAACCACAGCTGGCCAGAGAGAGACAGAGGAAGACAGAGAGATACAGAGAGGGGGGGAGATAGAAGGGGGGGGAGAGAGAGACACACACACACAGAGGGAGAGGGGGAGAGAGAGACATGGACACAAAGAGATACAGAGAGGGGGAGAGGGGGAGAGACAGATACAGAGGGGGAAGAGAAATACACAGAGAGATACAGAGAGAGAGGGGGGAGAAAGAGACAGACAGAGGGGGGAGAGGGGAAAAGAGAGAGAGATGTCAAAAGGGTTTTGTGGTTCTGGGTGTTTTTTAACAACGGTTCTCTGCCTTAATGACCAGCCGGGTAGGCGTGGCTAGAGTGTCATGTGACTGGGTGGGAGTGAGTGGTGTCGAGTTGGCCACGCCCACTCGGGTTTTGTGGCCCCCCCCCTGTGTTCTTTTCCGTGGGAAATGGGTCCAAATGGCTCTTGGGGTGTCTGAGGTTGCAGGGGGCTGCAGAGCCTTCCAAGAGCCCCCCCAGTGTTCGTAACGCCCCGTCTGGTTCTGTTTCAGAGCTGTGGGATATGAACCGGACGTCGGTCTTTCATAGTCCGTCTGGATCGCTTGGCCTTCATGTGATGCTAGTGGACGAGTATCAAGATCGGCTCTTTATTGGAGGAAAAAACCTGATCTATTCCCTCAGCTTAGACCGAGTCAGTGAAAATTACAGAGAGGTACAGTACAATTTACCTATCCTACGCAAACCGAGGACCGGAGGAGGCTTTGAAGCGGGAGGAAAGGGGGGGAGGGGGTGGGTTTCCGAGTGCTCAGAGGCGGCCTGTAAGGAGCCACGCCCTCGAGAGCGTTGGCTGAGTGGGGCCATTCCAAAATACTCATTTCATGGAGGCCCCTTACCCCCTGGCAGGTAGCTTTTCCCCTGAATTCCACTGTAGTTGAAAGAGGGGTGGCTGTTTTATCTTTTGTCTTTGGCATCATCTTGCTTGGCCTCCTCCATGGGCCCATTGTTGTGAGAGACAAGAGGGCCACTCCCTTCTGCAGAGCGGATCCCCACGTGCCAAGAGTCAAAGGCCCTTCTGCCCCAAACCAGGTACAGATAGGGGGCAGAGGTGGCCTAAGTTCAGCTGCTTCGGAGGCAGCGCTTTACCCCATGGATTAGCCAACTAATTATTACTAAACTGAAGCTAGTTTACTAATTTGCATTGTGAATTGTTTAAAATTCCCAGTTTTTTCCATTTCCTATTAAAAAGTATGAAAGGCTTTAAAGAAAGATCTTTAACAGGTTTGCAGGAGACGTGGCTTCGAGATCAATGGGCAGCTGCAGCTGTAAACACTCGAATAAATAAATGAGATACAAAATCAATTTGCACACGGAGTTCACTTTGGTGGTGCCACTCAGCAGGACCTCAGTGTAATATTGAAGAAATGGGGAATAGTACAAAATCCTCCGAAATCCCACCTGGCCCGAGGGGCTCAGCCACTCAGTGGCACCTGGAAACAGGGAAGGTCACCGGGCTTCCCAAACTGCCGCCGACCCCTTTGATCTCCGTTGCAGCCCCGAAGAGAGAGAGCCCGAGGACAGCAGCCGTTGCAAGCGGTTTCCACCGAGTGGAATTGGAGTGAACTAAATAAGCAGGGGATGCATTAAATATTGTGGGATTAATCATGCTTAGTCTAGTTAATTGAATTAATAACGGTTAACTGATGGGAATGGGATGGGACAGAGCAGACGGAGGGGGAATTAAATGCATCAGAAATAATCATACCAAACCTATTTCATTAATGGAATGAGAGCAGGAGGAAGGGAGGGAGGGAGGAAGCACAGAGGGGAAACGGGCGCACGAGAACTTGCCTCATTAATGGGTCCTGATAAGGTTCAATTTGTTTGTTCAATGTGTTTTCTTTAGAACCTGCAGGCCTTTCCCCCTTTTCTGCTCCAATCCTGCCTCTTTTGTGCGGCTTGGGAATCCACACAAACACCGCTTGTGAATTGCCTGCTTCACTATCACCCAGCTCTGTTCTATGTGGCCTCAGATTTCCCTACTGGATCATTTTTAGTTATTTGTATCCCACCTTTATTATTTTATAAGTAATAAATAATATTCAGGACAGTGAACATATCCAACACATCTTCCTCCTATTTTCCACACAACGACAGCTCTGTGAGGTGGGCTGGGCTGAGAGAGAGTGACTGGCCCAAAGTGGCCCAGCTGGCTTTCACGGTGAAGGCGGGACTAGAACTCACCAGCTCCTAGTGGTTGGCCCAAAGTCCCCAGCTGTTTTTTTCATTCCTAAAGTGGGATTTGAACTCACCATCTCCCACTTTGTAGCCTTCACCACTAGACCAAACTGGCTGTCCTCATAAGATGGGAGAGTTGGAAAGGAGTTGGACATCATTTGGCACAAAATCCGCAGCCTCTCCGGTAGAGAACCTGCCTCCCCCCCCAAGGTCCCCGGTTCCGCTGCTGAACAGCTTTAACCACTAGGCCAGCGTTCCTGATCCTTCTCCTTGGAGCAATGGAGCAATTCAGTTCTGTCCCATCATCTACCTGACCGCTACCCTGTGTCCACGCAGTCTTTCCTTCCGTTAGCTAAAGAGACCTCTGTCTTCCTGGGCCAAGAATTAAAAGTTCCCTTCTGAAGTCTTCACCACCGGCCTTAATCTCAGGGTCGCCCAGCAGGAGTGTTGGGAGTCCAGGAAAAACAAACTGTCCGAGGTTCCATGCAGACAAATCCAAGATCCGGGAATCAGAGCGGAGACTCACACCAGGCCAACAGTCTGCCAGAGGATAAGGAGGAAGGCGGGCCCAAGGGTGGAGAGTGGGTTGCCCACCCGAGGTTGCCTCCCAAGCCCTTGGTTTGTAACCCTGACTCCAGCATGCCGGTTCCCACGGAGGAGCCTCCTTGCTCATACATTTCTCTTCATGCAGAGGCTGCGGTGGGATTTTCTCCTCGGGCTCTGCATCGTCTTCTGCAAGGGGGGACTTTTCATCCTCCAGGAAGCCCTCTGACCTCCCCTTGCCAGTATCTGAGAGCCCCTTGGATCCTCAGGACACAACCCCCCCCCCCGCCCCCCGTCCTGTGGTGTGACTCCTGACAACCACAACCTCCAGCTAAGTGTACCAAGAAAGATGCCCTCACGTATTTTGCCTTCATTATCACCCCAGTTCCTCTCCCTGGACCAGCCCCGTTTCCTAATATCCTTGTTCTAACGCAGCCCTCGGAATCAGAGACCATATTCTATTCCGATCAAAAGAAGACTAGGCAGGGATGATGCCTTGTCTTGATTCTGACAGCCCAGCTCTCTCGATCTCAAGCCCAGGACTGTCCCCGGGGGGGGGGGGGGGGGTTTGCTTGACCTTCTGTTGCATGAGGTTCAGGTTGTGGCCTGAAAGGAAACTCGCTCCGTCCCCTTCCACCTCTGGCCCAGCCAGCAGACCAGCCAGCTCCCCTTGTTTCAACATACGTATATCAAATCATACATTATTTATCTTCCTTTGTTCACTTCAAAATATAAACTATGGTGGATGCCACACAATTACTCATGAAATTTAGAAAGTACTTCAGACTGATTCTGTAAACTGTTATGATTGACAGCTAGCCAAAAGGTTTCTATCCTGGCAAGTACTCAATACCAAGGCATGGATGTAGTCATTCTGAGTCATTTTCAAGAGTTAGTATGTCTTGCAGGGGAAATCATTGGGGGGGGGGGACATTTATAATCAATTAGTTTCTGGCTTTATATGTAGTACGAACTCATCTTGCATTCTCTATGTGGAAAATATTTAGCAATTAAGCACCAGCAATCAAGAAAAAGCACTGCTTTATGGGAGAACTGTAAATTTATTTTTGGGCCGTCTGTATATTTGTGCAAAAGAAAGTTAGCCAAGTAACTTTCTTCAAGTAGAAGATGAATTTAT